>NC_052308.1:51883415-52185107 GCF_016432855.1 Salvelinus namaycush | reverse complement strand
ACCTGCTCCAGAATGTTCAGGACCACAATTTCTGGGGAAGGTTCAACTTCCAACAAGACAAAAACTCTAAGCACACAGCCAAGACAATGCAGGAGCGGCTTCCTTAAGTGGCCCAGTCAGAGCCCAAACTTGAAGCCGATCGAACATCTCTGGAGAGACCTGAAAATAGCTGTGCAGCGACGCTCCCCATCCAACCTGACAGATGTTGAGAGAATCTGCAGAGAAGAATGGGAGAAACTCCCCAAATACAGGTGTGCCACGCTTGTAGCGTCATACCCAAGAAGACTCGAGGCTGTAATTGGTACCAAAGGTGCTTCAACAAAGTACGGAGTAAAGGGTCTGAATACTTATGTAAATGTGATATTTCAGTTTTTTATTTTTAATACATTTGCAACTCTGTATAAAAACCTGTTTTTGCTTTGTCATTATGGGATATTGTGTGTAGATTGATGAGAAAATTAAAACAATTTAATCAATTTTAGAATAAGGCTGTAAAGTAAGAAAGGGGTAAAGGGGTCTGAATACTTTCCAAATGCACTGCAGATAGGACCCATTATTTATGGACTGAATACATTTTCACCCAAATATAATTGCTTTTTAAACATAGCAATTCGGGGTTGTGATCATTAGGCACGAAACAGAAGAAAAACTGAAACAGAGAGTACCTGGACCTATAAGAAACGGTCATTTTTGTTTCTGTTGCAAAACATTTTAAAGCATTTTCTGTTGTGTGAATGAATACGGACAGATTTCAGACTTTCACTTTTTTTTTCAAGTGAAAAATAAGTGCGTTCTCTGGCCTCCCGGGTGGCGCAGCGGTCTAAGGCACTGCATCGCCTCGTGTTCGATCCCAGACTATGTCACAGCCAACCGTGACTGGGAGCCCTATGGGACGGCGCACAATTGGCCCAGCGCTGTCCGGGTTTGGTTGGGGAGATTTCCTTGGCTAATCGTGATCTAGCGACTCTTTGTTGGCGGTCCGGGCGCCTGCAAGCTGACTTTGGTCGTCAGTTGGATGTGGTTTCCTCTGACACATTAGTGCGGCTGGCTTTCAGGTTAAGCAAGCAGCGTGTCAAGAAGCAGTGCGGCTTGGCAGGTCATGTTTCGGAGGACGCATGCCTCTCCCGAGTCCGTTGGGGGGTTGCAGCGATGTGACAAGATTGTAACTACCAATTGGATATCATTAAATATTTTGTTATCCGTAAAAGTGTCCATAATTTGCAGGATGCTGGATGAGTACTTTGAGGAGCAGATGAAGGAGATCATCAGGATGTGTGCCTACCAGACAGACCATGCTCTTCTCTGCCACCATGAGCGAGGAATACAGACACAACCTGTATTCCTTTATTATCACATTGGTCACCAAACCCGGTCTTGGGGAGCTACAGGGTGTGCAGGCTTTTGTTCCAGCTCAGCATTAACTCACCTGATTCGACTTGTCGCCGTCATCTTGATGATTGGCTGATGAGTTTGGTCATGTGTGGTAGTGTCTGGTGATGGTATGCCATTATGGTTTGTGTTGACAAATATGGCATATTGTTCAATTAGATTCTGATCGTCGTTGCTTTGTTTTTCCATTACTTTACCCTCTAGTGGCTGCATTGTTTATTGAAATGGTGTTATCTTTCTCTCTCTTTGTCCTCCAGGTGAAAGACTTGGCGTCGGTCTCTCTGAAGCTGCCAGTGCGTAATCTTTGTGAAAAGCAACACAGGATCCGACCAGCCAGGGAAGGAGACAAGGAGGCCGTTGTGGGCGGTGAGTTGTCTGGACAACTATCACAATACAGTGCTGAGTTATTGTGAAGTAAAGTACAACATGTAGCAGAAAGTTCACTGCTCACCTTTTTCACCTTCGTCATTTTCCATTGAACAGAAATGGAAAACCATGAGGTTGAAAAAGGTGAACATTGAACTTTCTGATACATGTAGCAATCTTGACTAACTGTGGGTGTGTCACCAGTTAGTGCATGTGTGTCTCTTGTGTCTCCTGCCTGTGTGTGTTTTGTGTTTATCTCCTGTGTCAATGTCTGTGTGTCTCAGCCCTGCTGACGCAGACGTTCCAGGACCACGTGATGGTGTTCACCCAGACTAAGAAGCTGGGCCTGATGGGGCTAAAGGTGGGGAAGCTGCACGGGAACCTGTCCCAGACCCAGAGACTGGAGAGCCTCAGGTACCTAGACACTTTCCAACTAACTGGCCTTACACCTGGGCTTGCGCTGCTCCGCAAAGAATTACACTCTGTTTTTATTTTCAACAATTGAACGTGCGGCTCACGCCCAAGAACACTTGATAAATTGCTATGCAAAAGCTATGCATCCAGTGTAGCAGCTTAAAACCTACTCTTTTTGCGATGCCACAGGGTAGCTCCCCTGTAACACTTACAGTGTTATACACTATTACCTACTTACACACTATTGCCTGATTTACACTATTGGACCAAGCGAAGTCGAGCTGTACTGAGCTGGCCTGGTTACGCATCCACCATAGTTGCGGCAACCGTGCTGAAAAGGACAATGTGAAATGAAACTACGTTTTGTGTCGTTTGTTTTGTGTCAATCAGGCATTTGACATTGCTAAAATAATAAGTAGGCATAATACATACCCAGCCATCTTTTCTCAGAAATTAATCGAGTAGCTGGTGCAAGATTTTTGTTCTGTTGTGCTGAGATAAGTGAGTGAGGTCAGGGTGGGAAATACATTTTTGGGTCAGCCAGCAAAAAATCTACCAGCCACTCAATATTTACCAGCCCAAATATATATTTTTACATACATTTTTTTAAATCAATGGATGAGCATGCTTTGTAATGTTTCTAAAGCAAAAATGTATTACTAGTATGTATTACATTCTCAATCAAGCACGAACATTTCAGCTGTCCCTTTAAAGGACGGGACGTTACCGTGGTAACTGGGCACACTCTTGTCTTCCTAGCAGCAAACTCAAACTAACATTGAAAAACAACCTAGTGTGTGAACAAAACTATGTAACTGGCCAAGAAACACAACGACAAAGTCACACTTTAGTAGCTTTTCTTGTCAATTGTGACCAACTTCTACATGTGGGCTTTTGATTGAAAAAACGGTTCCCAAATGCTCTGTGACTACCCACCAACGTGGCAAATGAAATAGTCATTCTTACCCACCAATGACAAAATTTGCCCGCGTTTGGCCGGTGTTCATTTTCCATCCTACTTGTGGCTATAGTTTATATAAAAGCTGCCCTTCACTGTAGAAATTAACCATTTCTCCTCAGATGATCAACTTGACCATGCCGATGAAGCCATTTTCAGATTGAGATGCACCCGCTAACATCGTCGTTCTCCTCCACAGGTGATCAACTTCACCATGCCCAACACAATGAAGCACTACATTCACAGGGTGGGCCGCACAGCCAGATCCGGCAAGGTGGGTTGCTCTGTGTCCATGGTGGGCGAGACAGAGAGGTAGATGCTCAAGGACATTGTCTGGAAGGCCAATACTCCTGTGAAGGCCCGTGTCCTGGCACAAGATAAAAGCTCAACGCCAAGACCCTTTTAAAATAGTGCAGAAATGCATCTTTCCTTCCTTGTGTACTTGAGATAATATCTATAAGTGTTTGGATAGGTATAGGCAGGGATATCACCCTGTTAATTTGAAAAATTCAAACAATTTAGATCACTGATTACTGAAAGGAAGGTAAGGATTCATTTCTAAAGTTTTAAAAATGTTGAAGTCGATTTCTATTGCAACGGGACTCATCTGACTAAATAAAATAAAAGGAACCTCGGCATACCTACTCCTCATTCAAGAGGGACTCTAGTCCTCCAAATTTGTAGAATTTTATGTTATTCTTAAAGGATTATTCAATTTGATGGCCACAAGGTCAATTGATCTTTTTTCTCTGGTTGTGCTTTTGTGATGACTGAGCTGTTCTCTCTCTTCTTCAGAGGTGATTTAAAAATTCCGAGACCTGATTGAGAAGCTGGAGAAGGACGTGTACGCCGTGATGCGCCTGGAGAGAGAGGAGAGGGCCATGGCCTACTCGGAGGCTCAGGTAAAAAGCAGCATATTGTGTGTATTCAAATACATGGTAGTGTGTTCCTGTGGTCATATGTGTGTATGTGTATTTTGTGTGTGTGTGTGTGCGCGCACGTGTCATTCAGATCAGTGTGTCACAGAAGCAGCGAGCACAAAACGCAGACGAGACAGACCTCCAGAGGACGTGGTTCCAAATGCACGACGAGCGCAAGACCGCAGTGAGTACCGACGACCAATACTTACTATAGGCCTACCAACCCCCCTACCATGTTCCTCGCTGCTACAAGATGGCATCTTCATATCACAACATCCTGCCCTTTCGATGTTATATACACAGTACACGCAGTGCATTACCATGGACAGCATAGCTCATCTCACTGCAACCAATGCCCACGACCTCGACTACAGCTCAACTAAAACCGGCCCTTGACCAGACCCATAATTCATGATTTAACCTTTGTTTCTGCCAGTGACCAAAGCTCTGGCGGACTTTGACTTGACCCTAAGGGGAAAGAAGAGAGAGAAGTTCATCAAAGAGGGGAAAAAGAAAGAGTTATCGGTACGAGTGCTCATATTAGTTCCCTGTTTGACTGGTACCATGTTTTCATTTTGTATGTTTTTTTCCTAGATTTTTCGGTCTTTTTTTTCTGTATAATTAAAATGAATGTTAACAGAATTCCCCATCAACGGTGTTTCCACTCAGGAATCTTTTACTTAATCATTTACATACTTTATAGCATCGAAACCATTACATTTGACTAATAATTTGCTATTTATGTCCTCTGTACACTAGATATGGTTTTGAACTAGTTATAAACTGGTAAGGGATGCAACAGTTGAAAGTTCAACTCAGGCAAGCCAGCTCAAATCTCCAAGCGGTCAGTTCTGTCATATAGCTAAATTACATTTATGTTTACTTAGCAATCTTAGAGTATCCTGTAGTTATCCGGGTATACATCAGTCCATATAGTAAGGAGCCTTGTCCGAGCCAGAACGGTCCATATGGCAGGAGCCTATCCTCTGTCTGTAGCGCGAGGCAGCTTGATGTACAAGTACACTTCCTGGATAGGACGCTACTCTATCTCAGCGTTATTACTTTGACTATGCAGTTGGAGCTAGATACCCTTTTCTTCCCTAGTCGTCTCCACTGAAATTCAATTTGCTAGAGTGACATTTACTGTATTGTGCACGTCTCTCTATAATTTCCGTATAACATACAACTACATAAACATTGTAAAGCAAAGCAGACGTGTGTGTATATACATCATCTTTGGGTCAAGTACTTTTTCAGTTAGCTGTGTATCTTGTCCAATCACCGTTTTCTCTTTGTGCCTCTCAGTCTGAGGACAAAGCCCAGTTTGAGATCCTCAAGTCCCAGATGTACGCCGAGCGAGCAGCCAAGAGGGACCGCACACCCAAACGAGCCAGGGCCATGCCAGAGGATGAGCCTGTCCAGAAAGGTGGGCTTTTATCACACACTTTTAAACAGCTAATTACTCATATTCTATAAAGAACTGGGCCGTGTTCGTAAAGCATCTTAGGAGTAGGCGCTGATCTAGTATCAGTTTGTCTTCAAGATCAAAATGAATGATTACATGGAGTATAGTACTCCTACTCTGAGACACTAAGAATATGAACCATGGTTTTTCATATTTTGTGTTCCAAGTAGGTGGCTTATTAAATTAATGTTTTACTACTTTAATGGCCATCACCATCATCACAATCTGGCCATGAACAAGGAGAATTGCATTGCTCCCCGCTCTTCTATGCTGCTGCTACTCTCTGTTATTAACTATGCAAAGTCACTTTAATAACTCTACCTACATGTACATTCTGTCACGCCCTGATCTGTTTTACCTGTCCCTGTGATTGTCTCCACCCCCTCCAGGTGTCGCTTATTTTCCCTGGTGTATTTATCCCTGTGTTTCCTGTCTCTCTGTGCCAGTTCGTCTTGTTTTGTCATCCAGCGTGTTTTTCCCTTGCTCCTGCTTTTTATTATCTCTCTTTTTCTAGTCCTCCTAGTTTTGACCCTTGCCTGCCCTGACTTTGTACCCACCTGCCTGACTGTTCTGCCTGTAGCTCTCTACCTCCTGGACTCTGACCTTGTTATGAACATTTTGCCTGTTTACGACCATTCTCTTGCCTGCCCCTTGGATACTAATAAATATCAGAGACTCTAATCATCTGCCTCCCGTGTCTGCATCTGGGTCTCGCCCTGTGCCCTTATAGTACAAACTGGCCATGACAGACCGAGCAGACTTGGACCGGCTCCGACACGCTGTCTCCCTGAGACTACTGAACCTTTTGGAATGGCTTCGTTCCATGACGAATGCCACGACCAAGGGTTTACCTTCTTATGGCTGCAATCCCGTTAATGGGATGATATGACAACAGCCAGTGAAAGTGCAGGGCGCCAAATTCAAACAACAGAAATCTCATAATTAAAATTCCTCAAACATACATGTATTTTATACCATTTTAAAGGTAATCTTCTTGTTAATCCCACCAAAGTGTCCGATTTCAAATAGGCTTTTCAGCAAAAGCACCACAAACGATTGTAAAATCACAGACAAACACAGTCATTTTTCCAGCCAAAGACAGGAGTCACAAAAAGCAGAAATAGATAAAATGAATCACTAACCTTTGATGATCTTCATCAGATGACACTCATAGGACTTCATGTTACACAATACATATATGTTTTGTTCGATAAAGTTAATATTTATATCCAAAAACCTCACTTTACATTGGCGCCATGTTCAGAAATGCCTCCAAAATATCCGGAGAAATTGCAGAGAGCCACGTCAAATAACATAAATACTCATCATAAACTTTGATTAAAGATACATGTCTTACATAGAATTAAAGATACACTTGTTCTTAATGCAACCGCTGTGTCAGATTCCGGCAAAAGAACAATATTCAATAATCTGAGAACAGCGTTCAGCCATAAAAGCAAGCCATACAGTTACCCGCCAAATTGTGCAGTCAACCAAACTCATAAAAAGCATTATAAATCTTCACTTACCTTTGCTGATCTTCTTCGGAATGCACTCCCAGGACTCCCACTTCCACAAGAAATGTTCGTTTTGTTCGGAAATGTCCATCATTTATGTCCAAATAGCTATTTTTGTTAGCGTGTTTGGTAAACAAATCCAACGTCAGGAAGCGCGTTCACTAAAAGCAGGCGAAATGTCAAAAAGTTCCGTAACAGTCAGTAGAAACATGTCAAACTATGTATTGAATCAATCTTTAAAATATTTTTAACATAAATTTTGAATAACGTTCCAACCGGAGAATTACTTTGACTTCAGATGTGTGATGGAACGTAACTCCCTCTCATGTGAACGCGCGTGGTCAGAGCATGGTCAGGTCATGATAGACCTGACTAATTCCTGTCTCCTTCAGCCCCACTTCACAGTAGAGGCATCAGACAAGGTTCTACAGACTGTTGACATCTAGTGGAAGCCGTAGGAAGTGCAAACTCATCCATATCTGACTGTGAATTCAATAGGGTCTTGGTTGAAAATCGACCAGCCTCAGAATTCCCACTTCCTGTTTGGATTTTTTCTCAGGTTTTTGCCTGCCATATGAGTTCTGTTATACTCACAGACATCATTCAAACAGTTTTAGAAACGTCAGAGTGTTTTCTATCCAATACGAATAATAATATGCATATATTAGCAACTGGGACTGAGGAGTAGGCAGTTTACTATGGGCACCTTTCATCCAAGCTACTCAATACTGCTCTGCAGCCATAAGAAGTTAAGGCTATTATGGAGGAAATCAGGGAGTTAGCTTATAGGCAGCCTGCCACCTCTGAGAACCTCCAACCAGCCAGTAAACTTTTTTTTATTCGTGGTGAGTTTCTACAGCCTACCCCAGCTCCCCAAGAACCCCACTTACCTCCTCCGGAGTGATATTCTGGGGATCCTGGAACCTGCCTGGGTTTTCTTTCTCAGTGCTCCCTTATTTTTGAGCTACAGCCATCTTTGTTCCCTTCGGACCAATCAGAGATAGCGTATATTATTACGCTAGTGTCGGGAAGTGCGCTCTCCTGGGCTACGGCAGTTTGGGAGCAACAATCCACCATTTGTCATCATCTAGAGGATTTCTTGGCAGAGGTGAGGAAGGTGTTCGATTCTCCGGTATCCGGGAGAGAGGTGGCCCGTAAACTTCTTGAATTACGTCAAGACTCCCATAGTGTGGTAGACTACGCTGTAGACTTTTGCACGTTGGCAGCCGAGAGTGCCTGGAATCCAGAGTCCCTTTTCGGTACCTTCCTGAATGGATTATCAGAGGTAATAAAAGATGAGCTAGCTGCTCGGGAATTACCGGTTGACCTCAATTCCCTCATCGCTCACACCATTAGGATTGATGGACGTGTACGGGAACACAGGAGTGAGAGGAGGTCTGGCCTAGGTCACACTCGTTCATCTGCTGTGGCTCGCACACCTCCAAGGGAATCCGGAAGTCTGGATTTCTGAAGAGAGGATCTGAAGCCACCCGAGCTGCCTCGAGAATCATCGACGATGGGTGAGTCGGATACACCGGAACCTATGCAACTGGGAAGAGCTAGATTATCGCCTAGGGAACATTCACATAGGCTAAGCTCCAACAGTTGTCTGTATTGTGGTGCTGTGGGGCATTTCATAGCTACCTGCCCAGTGAAGAGACCTAAATCATTAGTAGGTACAAGTACACTGGAGAGCCAGACTGGGAATACTCTACTTCCTATTACCCGTACCCCTTTTGCTCTTATCCTGCTGTGGGGAGACCAGTCAAAGTCTCTTCGGGTGCTCATTGACTCGGGGGCTGATGAGAGTTTCATGGACGCTACCCTTGTATCGGAATTTGGTATTCCCACTTAACTCCTCTCCATTCCCATGGATGCCAGAGCACTGGATAGCCGTTCCATTGGGAGAGTCACGCACAGCACAGTTCCCATTAATCTGCGGATATCTGGTAATCACAGTGAGTCAATACAGCTTCTCCTCGTTGAGTCTCCTCACATCCATGATATTTTGGGATTTTCTCCAGTAGCACAATTCCGATATTGACTGGACCACGGGTCCAATCCTGGGTTGGAGACCGTTCTGCCATTCACACTGCCTAAAGGTGGCGCAGCCTTCCCCGGAACGTCTGCCTCCAGGGTTAAGGGATTCCTTCCGGTTTGGAGCGAGTAGTCGCATTCCGCTTTGCTCCACACGCTTTGCTCCACAGGTAGTATTACCATTACCATTTCATTTTCATTACAGTACAACGGTTTGATTTGTTTGATCTTAGCTAGCTACATAGCCGTCTTTGTATCAAAGATAATTGTGTAGTTATTGAGGTTCGCTAGCCAGCTATTTTCGTCCTAACGTAACGTAACGTAGTCAACACTGCTAGCTAGCCAGCTAGCCAGCTAGCCACCGAATAGCAGCACTGCAGAAACGATTACATTACAACGGAACGACTTGATTAGTGTAGTGTTAGCTAGCTACATAGTTGTCTTTGCTATCTTTGCATCTAAGATAATTGTGTAGCTTAGAGTAGTTTAGAGTAATTATTCGGTTAGCTAGCCAGCTATTTTCGTCCGCCGCGCTGCCGTTCTCCTACCTAGTCAACACTGCTAGCTAACACTGCTAGCTAGCCAACTTCTACCGAATAGCAGCACTGTAGAAACTCACATTACAACTTACATTACAACGGAACGACTTGATTAGCGTAGTGTTAGCTAGCTACATAGTTGTCTTTGCTGTCCTTGTATCCAAGATAATTGTGTAGTTTTGAGAAATTGTCGAGGTTACCTAGCCAGTTAGAGGTTACCTAGCCAGCTACACTTTCAAACAAAGTCAACAACGCAGCCACTGCTAGCCAGCCTACTTCACCGCCAGCAGTACTATATCATTTTAGTCAATAAGATTTTATTTTATTTTTGCAACGTAAGCTTAACTTTCTGAACATTCGAGACGTGTAGTCCACTTGTCATTCTAATCTCCTTTGCATTAGCGTAGCCTCTTCTGTAGCCTGTCAACTATGTGTCTGTCTATCCCTCTTCTCTCCTCTCTGCACAGACCATACAAACGCTTCACACCGCGTGGCCGCCGCTACCCTAACCTGGTGGTTCCAGCGCGCACGACCCACGTGGAGTTCCAGGTCTCCGGCAGCCTCTGGAACTGCCGATCTGCGGCCAACAAGGCAGAGTTCATCTCAGCCTATGCGTCCCTCCAGTCCCTCGACTTCTTGGCACTGACGGAAACATGGATTACCACTGATAACACTGCTACTCCTACTGCTCTCTCCTCGTCTGCCCACGTGTTCTCGCACACCCCGAGAGCTTCTGGTCAGCGGGGTGGTGGCACTGGGATCCTCATCTCTCCCAAGTGGACATTCTCTCTTTCTCCCCTGACCCATCTGTCTATCGCCTCCTTTGAATTCCATGCTGTCACAGTTACCAGCCCTTTCAAGCTTAACATCCTTATCATTTATCGCCCTCCAGGTTCCCTTGGAGAGTTCATCAATGAGCTTGATGCCCTGATAAGTTCCTTTCCTGAGGATGGCTCACCTCTCACAGTTCTGGGTGACTTTAACCTCCCCACGTCTACCTTTGACTCATTCCTCTCTGCCTCCTTCTTTCCACTCCTCTCCTCTTTTGACCTCACCCTCTCACCTTCCCCCCCTACTCACAAGGCAGGCAATACGCTTGACCTCATCTTTACTAGATGCTGTTCTTCCACTAATCTCATTGCAACTCCCCTCCAAGTCTCCGACCACTACCTTGTATCCTTTTCCCTCTCGCTCTCATCCAACACTTCCCACACTGCCCCTACTCGGATGGTATCGCGCCGTCCCAACCTTCGCTCTCTCTCCCCCGCTACTCTCTCCTCTTCCATCCTATCATCTCTTCCCTCTGCTCAAACCTTCTCCAACCTATCTCCTGATTCTGCCTCCTCAACCCTCCTCTCCTCCCTTTCTGCATCCTTTGACTCTCTATGTCCCCTATCCTCCAGGCCGGCTCGGTCCTCCCCTCCTGCTCCGTGGCTCGACGACTCACTGCGAGCTCACAGAACAGGGCTCCGGGCAGCCGAGCGGAAATGGAGGAAAACTCGCCTCCCTGCGGACCTGGCATCCTTTCACTCCCTCCTCTCTACATTCTCCTCTTCTGTCTCTGCTGCTAAAGCCACTTTCTACCACTCTAAATTCCAAGCATCTGCCTCTAACCCTAGGAAGCTCTTTGCCACCTTCTCCTCCCTCCTGAATCCTCCTCCCCCTCCTCCCCCCTCCTCCCTCTCTGCGGATGACTTCGTCAACCATTTTGAAAAGAAGGTCGAAGACATCCGATCCTCGTTTGCTAAGTCAAACGACACCGCTGGTTCTGCTCACACTGCCCTACCCTGTGCTTTGACCTCTTTCTCCCCTCTCTCTCCAGATGAAATCTCGCGTCTTGTGACGGCCGGCCGCCCAACAACCTGCCCGCTTGACCCTATCCCCTCCTCTCTTCTCCAGACCATTTCCGGAGACCTTCTCCCTTACCTCACCTCGCTCATCAACTCATCCTTGACCGCTGGCTACGTCCCTTCCGTCTTCAAGAGAGCGAGAGTTGCACCCCTTCTGAAAAAACCTACACTCGATCCCTCCGATGTCAACAACTACAGACCAGTATCCCTTCTTTCTTTTCTCTCCAAAACTCTTGAACGTGCCGTCCTTGGCCAGCTCTCCTGCTATCTCTCTCAGAATGACCTTCTTGATCCAAATCAGTCAGGTTTCAAGACTAGTCATTCAACTGAGACTGCTCTTCTCTGTGTCACGGAGGCGCTCCGCACTGCTAAAGCTAACTCTCTCTCCTCTGCTCTCATCCTTCTAGACCTATCGGCTGCCTTTGATACTGTGAACCATCAGATCCTCCTCTCCACCCTCTCCGAGCTGGGCATCTCCGGCGCGGCCCACGCTTGGATTGCGTCCTACCTGACAGGTCGCTCCTACCAGGTGGCGTGGCGAGAATCTGTCTCTGCACCACGTGCTCTCACCACTGGTGTCCCCCAGGGCTCTGTTCTAGGCCCTCTCCTATTCTCGCTATACACCAAGTCACTTGGCTCTGTCATATCCTCACATGGTCTCTCCTATCATTGCTATGCAGACGACACACAATTAATCTTCTCCTTTCCCCCCTCTGATAACCAGGTGGCGAATCGCATCTCTGCATGTCTGGCAGACATATCAGTGTGGATGACGGATCACCACCTCAAGCTGAACCTCGGCAAGACGGAGCTGCTCTTCCTCCCGGGGAAGGACTGCCCGTTCCATGATCTCGCCATCACGGTTGACAACTCCATTGTGTCCTCCTCCCAGAGTGCTAAGAACCTTGGCGTGATCCTGGACAACACCCTGTCGTTCTCAACTCACATCAAGGCGGTGACCCGTTCCTGTAGGTTCATGCTCTACAACATTCGCAGAGTACGACCCTGCCTCACACAGGAAGCGGCGCAGGTCCTAATCCAGGCACTTGTCATCTCCCGTCTGGATTACTGCAACTCGCTGTTGGCTGGGCTCCCTGCCTGTGCTATTAAACCCCTACAACTCATCCAGAACGCCGCAGCCCGTCTGGTGTTCAACCTTCCCAAGTTCTCTCACGTCACCCCGCTCCTCCGCTCTCTCCACTGGCTTCCAGTTGAAGCTCGCATCCGCTACAAGACCATGGTGCTTGCCTACGGAGCTGTGAGGGGAACGGCACCTCCGTACCTTCAGGCTCTGATCAGGCCCTACACCCAAACAAGGGCACTGCGTTCATCCACCTCTGGCCTGCTCGCCTCCCTACCTCTGAGGAAGTACAGTTCCTGCTCAGCCCAGTCAAAACTGTTCGCTGCTCTGGCACCGCAATGGTGGAACAAACTCCCTCACGACGCCAGGTCAGCGGAGTCAATCACCATCTTCCGGAGACACCTGAAACCCCACCTCTTTAAGGAATACCTAGGATAGGATAAAGTAATCCTTCTAACCCCCCCCCTCCCCCTTAAAAGAGTTAGATGCACTATTGTAAAGTGGTTGTTCCACTGGATATCATAAGGTGAATGCACCAATTTGTAAGTCGCTCTGGATAAGAGCGTCTGCTAAATGACTTAAATGTAAATGTAAATGTAAGTACATTCATTCGACGCCATCACCTCACGTTTCAGCATGATGATGCACGGCCCCATGTCGCAAGGAACTGTACACAATTCCTGGAAGCTGAAAATGTCCCAGTTCTTCCATGGCCTGCTTACTCACCTAACATGTCACCCATTTAGCATGTTTGGGTAGCTCTGGATCAACGTGTACGACAATGTGCTCCAGTTCCCGCCAATATCCGGCAACTTTGCACAGCCATCGAGGAGGAGTGGGACAACATTCCACAGGCCACAATCAACAGCCTGATCAACTCTATGCGAAGGAGATGTTTTGCGCTGCATGAGGCAAAAGGTGGTCACACCAGATACTGACTGGTTTTCTGATCCACACCCCTACTTTTTTAAAGGTATCTGTGACCAACAGATGCCTATCTGTATTCCCAGTCATTAGGTTCTACTGAATTTGTTTGAATTTACTGATTTCCTTATATGAACGATAACTCTGTGAAATCTTTGAAATTGTTGCCTTTATATTTTTCTTCAATGTATTTTTTAAGATAATGTGGGCTATTTACTTCATTTTTCTGTTTTAATCAAATACAAAATTTGAAGAACAAACAAGTTTGTGGCAATTCATATCTTGTAGTAAAACTGTAAATAAGAATTTAGACTCAAGAGAAGACCGGTTAAATGTTAACTTACTTAGAAAATAGTCCTGATCATATAGGCCTGGACCTAGACAATATTCGAAACAACTAATGATCCACTGAATTCATACATTTTCAATCATTTAAATGGTAAAGCCATGTCTTTCTACACAAGACCACAACACATTTTTCCAATCTGGGAAGAAAACTCATTAAAGTATTCAATAATCTTGCTGTGTATTTCGGATGGAGTCAAGTCATTGGAATGTACCAGAGGCACCAAAATAGAGCTCCTTCTGAGAAAGAAAATGTAAACCCTGCATGGCTGGCTACTGTATCTCTTTGTGGAAAACACTGAGAAGCTGCATTTTGGTATTCAGGCACATTCATATCTGATTGCAGTACTATGCTTTTCCAGTTTTACCCAGCGGCGAACACATTGCCAGTTTTCATATTTTTATTTGTTTGCTTTCTTGAGACAATTACACAAGTTTACAGGGCACCCCTCCTGACAACTCTATTAGTCCAATTCACCTCTGATCTCCAACTCCATACTACCTTGTTGGCTGCATAAATACTGGGTCCTACAACAACTCAGGAATGAAACAGAAAACCGGTAGACCAGCCAAGAAGTTTATTTGACAAGGAACTTACAAACACCAGTAAGAAAGCACTCAAGCAATACAGAGTTGGATAAGTGTCTCTTTCATAAACTTAGTTAATACCTTAACACCACTGAGACATTGACAACAAAACAGGGAACCTGGCTGTATGTACAGTTGAAATCAGAAGTTTACATACACCTTAGCCAAATACATTTAAACTCACTTTTTCACAATTCCTGACATTTAATCCTAGTAAAAATTCCCTGTCTTAGGTCAGTTAGGATCACCACTTTATTTTAAGAATGTGAAATGTCAGAATAATAGTAGAGAGAATTATTTATTTCAGCTTTTATTTCTTTCATCACATTCCCAGTGGGTCAGAAGTTTACATACACTTGTCGTAGCTGAATCAGAATTAGTTAGGTAACATAGATAAATAAGATGTTTTATTTACTTTCATAATATGCTTATGTGAGATACTTGTCATTAGAATGTCTCTTTTTGGAGTATACTGTCAGCAGTTGCATTTTCCTTTCTTCTCTAGGGAAAAGTCACTTGGGGCCCAGAGAGGGGAGAGGTCAGGCTTGTCTTTTACATGTCTGGTAATATGCAGAATATCAGAATGGAACATTGTCTTCATATGTGAACAGGTTTGAACATTGTCTTCATATGTGAATGTATCTGTTAAACCATGTGAAGGGCTCCACAATGTCTTTACTCCAGTCACTCCCTCATTTTCCCATTGGGGGAGGAGTATGGCAGTGTCTGGATCCATTGTATTACCCATCTGATGTTGAACTTATCTTGACCTAGTATATGACCTAGAGGCTCACTCCCCTCAGTGAGCTTGTACAGGAGGGCGTGTATTTGAGATGGGAGTATCTAAAGTTGACAATTGATATATGCCATTGGATGAGGTAATGTTTTGGTACTATGAAGTACCAAGAACGAGATTAGAACCTCGTCTTAGAGAGCAAACTGAACGATAATTTACAGCTAATGCTATTTGGCTATGGGATACTCCTCTCTCAAGTAAAAGGCCCTTTGTGAAGTTCCTAAGATCTGTGGTTCGTCATGTAAGTTGAGAGGGGTGTATCTTGGCTATAAAAGATACTAGAAATCTTTTGTAAGGACTCTCAGAGAATTCATTTATAGACACTGAATTGATCTGAGAGTGAAAGGGCTATGGTGAAGCTCATTTGATTAAAGATGAAGTGTAAAATATAACTCTGACTTGTGTGTGGTTTGTAAACTCTCCTCATTTAGTAATACAGGAAATTACCACGACACACTCAATTAGTATTTGGTAGCATTGCCTTTAAATTGTTTAACTTGGGCCAAACATTTCGGGTAGCCTTCCACAAGCTTCCCACAAAAATGTGGGTGAATTTTGGCCCATTCCTCCTGACAGAGCTGGTGTAACCGAGTTAGGTTTGTAGGCATCCTTGCTCGCACATGCTTTTTCAGTTCTGCCCACACATTTTCTATAGGATTGAGGTCAGGGCTTTGTGAAGGCCACTCCAATATTTGACTTTGTTGTCCTTAAGCCATTTTGCCACAACTTTGCAAGTATGCTTGGGGTCATTGTCCATTTGGAAGACCCATTTGCGATCAAGCTTTAACTTCCTGACTGATGTCTTGAGATGTTGCTTAAATATATCCACATACATTTCCTACCTCATGAAGCCATCTATTTTGTGAAGTGCACCAGTCCCTCCTGCAACAAAGCACCCCCACAACATGATGCTGCCACCCTCGTGCTTCGTGATTGGGATGGTGTTCTTCGGCTTGCAAGCCTCCCCCTTTTTCCTCCAAACATAACGATGGTCATTATGGCCAAACAGTTCTATTTTTGTTTCGTCAGACCAGAGGACATTTCTCCAAAAAGTATGATCTTGTCCCCATGTGCAGTTGCAAACCGTAGTCTGGCTTTTTAATGGCGGTTTTGTAGCAATGGCTTCTTCCTTGCTGAGCGTCCTTTCAGGTTATGTCGATATAGGACTCGCTTTACTGTGGATATAGATACTTTTGTACCCGTTTCCTCCAGCATCTTCACAAGGTCCTTTGCTGTTGTTCTGTGATTGATTTGCACTTTTCGCACCAAAGTACGTTCATCTCTAGGAGACAGAATGAGTCTCTTTCCTGAGCGGTATGATGGCTGCGTGGGTCCATGGTGTTTATACTTGCATACTATTGTTTGTACAGATGAACGTGGTACCTTCAGGGGTTTGGAAATTGCTCACAAGGATGAACCAGACTTGTGGAGGTCTACAATTGTTTTCTGAGGTCTTGGCTGATTTCTTTTGATTTACTCATGATGTCAAGCAAAGAGGCACTGAGTTTGAAGGAAGGCCTTTAAATACATCCACAGGTACACCTCCAATTGACTCAAATGATGTCAACTAGCCTATCAGAAGCTTCTAAAGCCATGACATCATTTTTTGGATTTTGTCCAAGCTGTTTAAAGGCACAGTCAACTTAGTGTATGTAAACTTCTGACCCACTGCAATTGTGATATAGTGAATTATAAGTGAAATAATCTGTCTGTGAAGAATTGTTGGAAAAATGTATTGTGTCATGCACAAAGTACATATCCTAACCGACTTGCCAAAACTATAGTTTGTTAACAAGAAATTTGTGGAGTGGTTGAAAAACGAGTTTTAATGACTCCAACCTAAGTCTATGTAAACTTCCGACTTCAACTGTAGGTGACATGTACAGGGTTGTTTTAATCCTCAGACCCTCCTTTGAGGATAAGAAGAGGCTGAGAATTGCAAGAAACAAGAAAGGAGGCCGCTTCAAGTCGAAGGCCAAGTAAGTGAATGGGTCATCTGTAGTGGATTCATCTTGACCATAGTACAATATCCATTGAAGACGCATCATGCAATGGCTCATGTTATACACATGCTTTTCTGTAGTTTTTGCAGTGACTTAATTTATACCGGTATTGAAATATAATGCCAATGGCATGCTAAGTAAAACCTTGACGTGACTAGTGATTATGAACAATGAATATTCCCAGCTTTTGGGCTGTCGAAGTGGGGGCTTGGCAGGTGCTTTGAGTCACTGTTCAAATGACCCTAACAGCTGCTCTAGTGCTATATCAATGTGTACTGTGTACATGTGCACTGTAGTAATCTTTTGATATGTTTGTTCTGTTTCAGGTTTAGGAGAAAGTAAGGGTCACATCGATGGGAAAATGACAAGAAATGCAGTTTGGATGGATCGATTCACCTTCAGTGTATTTTTTATTGACGTTAAAAGTATCTTTCTTTATAAAGCAGTGCTTTCCCACTTGTCAGCGAGGGCATGATAAAAAAGACACTCACACAGGTTGTGTGGTTGCGGTGTGTAACCATACCAGGGTTTCATGTAACCTGTTGAAGCCTCACAAAATAAAGATATAAAGTTTTCCTTTTTAGATAAAACCATACTAAATATATTCATTTCACCAAATAATTGATTAAAACACTGTTTTGCAATGAAGGTCGACAGTAGCCTCAGCAGCACTCCGTAGGCTAGCACCATGGTCTAGCCGGAGGACAGCTCACTTCTGTCCTCTGGGTACATTGACTTCAATAAAAATCTAGGAGGCTCAAGGTTCTCACCCCCTTCCATAGACGTGTACAGTAATTATGACAACTTCCTAAGGAAGTCCTCCAACCTATCAGAGCTCAGGCAGCATGAACTGACATGTTGTCCACCCAATCAAAGGATCAGAGAATGAATCTAGTACTGAAAGCATACAGTGCATTCGACAAGTATTCAGACCCATTGGCTTTTTCCACATTTTGTTACTTTATAGCCCTATTCTAAAATGTATTAAATAGTTGTTTTCCCCCTCATCAATCTACACAAAATACCCCATAATGACAGAGCAAAAACAGCTTTTTAGAATTTTTTACAGATGTATTAAAAATAAAAAACAGATATCACATTTGCATTCAGAAAGTATTCCGACTCATTGAATTTTTCCAGATTTTGTTACGTTACAGCCTTATTCTAAAATGGATTAAATAAATAAAAACTCTTCATCAATCTACACACATTACCCGATAATGACAGAGTGAAAACAGGTTTTTATAAATTGTTGCTAATTTATTAAAAATAAAAAACATACCTTGATTACATACAATACCAGTCAAAAGTTTGGACACCTACTCATTCAAGAGTTTTCTACTATTTTATACATTGAAGAAAAATCGTGAAGATATCAAAACTAGGAAATAACACATATGGAATCATGTAGCAACCAAAAAAGTGTTAAACAAATCAAAATATGTTTTATATTTTAGATTCTTCAAGGTAGCCTCCCTTTGCCTTGATGACAGCTTTGCACATTCTTGGCATTCTCTCAACCAGCTTCACGAGGAATGCTTTTCCAACAGTCTTGAAGGAGTTCCCACATATGCTGAGCACTTGTTAGCTGCTTTTCCTTTACTCTGCGGTCTAACTCATCCCAAACCATCTCAATTGGGTTGAGGTCGGGTGATTGTGGAGGCCAGGTCATCTGATGCAGCACTCCATCACTCTCATTCTTGGTCAAATAGCCCTTATACAGCCTGGAGGTATGTTTTGGGTCATTGTCCTGTTGAAAAACAAATGATAGTCCCCCCATGCGCAAACCAGATCGCTGCAGAATGCTGTGGTAGCCATGTTGGTTAAATGTACCTTGAATTCTAAATAAATTACAGACAGTGTCACAGCAAAGCACCATCACACCTCCTCCTCCATGTTTCACTGTGGTAACCACACATTCGGAGAAAATCCATTCACCTACTCTGCGTCTCACTAAGACATAGCGGTTGGAACAAAAAATCTCACATTTGGACTCCTCAGACCAAAGGACAGATTTCCACCGGTCTATTGTCCATTGCTCGTGTTTCTTGGCCCAAGCAAGTCTCTTCTTATTATTGGTGTCCTTTAATAATAGTTTCTTTACAGCAATTTGACCATGAAGGCCTGATTCATGCAGTCTCCTCTGAACAGTTGATATTGAGATGTGTCTGTTACTTGAACTCTATTAAGTATTTATTTGGACTGCAATTTGAGGTGCAGTTAACACTAATGAACGTATCCTCTGCAGCAGAGGTAACTCTGGGTCTTCCTTTCCTGTGGCGGGTCCTCATGAGAACCAGTTTCATCATAGTATTTGATGTTTTTTTTTGCAACTGCACTTGAAGAAACTTTCAAAGTTCTTGAAATTTTCCGCATTGACTGACCTTCATGTCTTAAAGTAATGATGGACTGTCATTTCTCTTTGCTTATTTGAGCTGTTCTTACCATAATATGGACTTGGTCTTTTACCAAATAGGGCTATCTTCTGTATACCACCCCTACCTTGTAACAACACAACTGATTGGCTCAATCACATTTCGAAGGAAAGAAATTCCACAAATGTACTTTTAACAAGGCACACCTGTTAATTGAAATGCATTCCAGGTGACTGCATCATGAAGCTGGTTGAGAGAATGCAAAGCTGCCATCAAGGCAAAGGGTGGCTACTTTGAAGAATCTCAAATATAAAATATATTTTGATTTGTTGAACACTTTTTTGTTTACTACATGATTCCATATATGTTATGTCATAGTTTGGATGATTTCACTATTCTACAATGTAGAAAATAGTAAAAATAAAAAACCCTTGAATGAGTTTGTGTCCACACTTTTGACTGGTACTATATATGCTTGTCAACAACAGCCAGTGTTAATTAATATTATATTTTTTTTTTACCTGAACCCTAATTTGACTGACTGTTACCATCAATCAAATGCTTTTTAACAACTGATCACGGTGTGGTGGGGGGGACTAAATAGCCTATCTAGAACTGCTAAAAAGTTGTCATGACGTGCGGGCCTCTCTCAGTCACGTGATTCATCCAATAGTGGACTAAGCTGCCTGCTGCAGCCCTCTGAACACACACACACCCCTCCCCACAGCCTGATAGTCAGCAGAAGCAGGTCACAGTGAAATATAGATAAGCCTATTTTTTTTTTTTATTTAACTAGGCAAGTCAGTTAAGAACAAATTATTATTTACAATGACGGCATACCGGGGAACAGTGTGTTAACTGCCTTGTTCAGGGTCAGAAGGACAGAATGACTTCGTCAGCTCAGGGATTCGATCCAGAAACCTTTCAGTTACTGGCCCAACGTCCTAACCACTAGGCTACCTGTCATGGCTGCAGCAATGCAACTTAGAAGTAGCCCAAAAACCTGCAACCAATACATTTTCATCCACAACATCGTTTTCAAAGTAGACCAATTTCGGGAAAACCTCGAACATGGCAACCCTGTGCGTACTTGAAGTATAGCAAATGTTTATAACTAAGCCAAGACAGACCACAGCCTGCCATTCCCATGGGAACAAATGAGTCATAGGGCAGAACAGGCAAGGAGAGGGGCAGAGCCAAGAACGAGCTAGCGGGACCCTGCTTGCTCCTTGTAGCATGTATTTGCATATTTCTGTTCGGGAACACCTACGCTGTGAAGTGCGGGTGTGCAAAAACTCAATTCGTCCTAAACAACACCATTTTATAAACATTAACAAAGGATACAGTCTACAAAACTTAATTCACTCTGTTCGTAGCAGATTCTAGGTTTGGGAATAGAAAACTGTATTGACATCAAATATTTCATCAGTGAGAACATTTGCAGAATGTCCTCTAAAATCCATCTCATTCCCTCTACCGGCCTGAGATTCCTCTCACCATCATATCTACTATTTTTTTTATTTTTTTATTTTATTAATCTTTATTTAAAAATGCAAGTCAGTTTAAGAACAAATTCTTATTTACAATGACAGCCTACACCAGCCAAACCCTGCTGACGCTCGGCCAATTGATGGCGCTGGGTCAATTGTGCGCCACCCTATTGGACTCCCAACCACAGCCTGGACTTGAACCAGCAGTGCCTTAGACCACTGCACCACCCGGGAGCCCTTTTGGTAATGAGCGGAACCGCTAAGCAGATGCTTCACATTTATACATCTAGTGAAATATCTGTCTCATTGTTCTATTTGTGGTATAGGCTTTATTGGCATTTAAAGCGCACTTCCGGGTTTTTCTATCACTAGTAAATCGTATTACGAGTTTAAAGTGTGATAAAACGGATACAACGAGTTCGGCACACGCCTACTGTATATTGCTGCATTCAAAACAACTAGGAACTCCGAAAAATACGAGGTCAATTCATGACTTCAGTGATTTTAAGGTCGGAAATTCAGAGCTCTAGAAAGAGGCCAGAATCCCGAGTTGGCATTCCAAGTTGTGTGACCGTTCAAATCGATTTTTCCCAGCCAGGAGCAATTTTTTCCTGAGTTCCCAGTTTTTTTTCGAACACTCGGAAGTCGAACATTTCCGACTTCCCACTGGAACGCAGCATATAATTTGGAAAACGAAACTAACAGGAAACGGCCAGGGCCCATTTGAAAAGCGCCTCATGGAATCAGTGTTGCCAACAATTTTTATGTGAGAATCGCTATTGGCTCCTTGATTTGAAGCTAGATTACGTTTCGTTGCCGCGACGACATCACAGCACCAATTTGGCTTGCTGCGGCACGACCGCTGGACGAAAAAGGTATTCAAATGTATGCAATCACTACTGTAACTCGCTCTGGATAAGAGCGTCTGCTAAGTAGTACATTTTTGCCCGACGTTACGTTATCACCCCCTCTGGGCACCGCACCTATGTGAAGCTGGCCACAATAAGAATGATCTTTGCCACAATAGCGGAATTTGCTTGTTGCCTTCAAAATAAAAGTCCTCAATTGAAAGTAATTCCAACGGATACAAATAGTGGAATCATGTCATATTTGAACTAGACAATGATAGTCAAGGTCAGAATATTGTTCAATAAATTCAACAAAAGTCAATAACTAGATAATTTGACCAAAAAAAAGATATTGAAATTGCACTGTTGATGTACTGTATGAGACTTTAGAATTGCATTGGGGGCATACTTATATACACTATACAGCCGCCCTAACCTATGGATGTTGGACCCATGAAATGGGGTATCAGCCTACTTAGTGATACTCACAGAACACAACTATGTAGAGTTTACACAAATATTAGCATCTTAGTGTAACAGTCTTGCTTCCGTCCTCCCTTTGCCCCAATCTGGGCTCGATCCAGGGACCCTTGAACAAATCGATAACATTCACCCCCGAAGCATCGTTACCTGTCGCTCCACAAAAGCTGTGGTCCTTGCTGAGCAAGGGAAACAACTACTTCAAGGTCTCAGATCGAGTGACGTCGCCGACTGAAACACCACTAGCATGCACCGCTAACTAGCTAGCCATTTCACACTGGTTAGCCTCACAAATTTATGTAAACTCTAGACAGTTGTGTTCTGTGAGTGTCACTGAGTAGGGTGATCTCCCATTTAATGGGTGCAACATCCACAGGCTGTACAGTGCTATAATACAGTTCAAACGGCCCAAAACAAACTAATGACAATTTATTCTCAAGCTCAGCTCTAGGACGGCATTGGTCCTAATCATTTCAGGGAACTGAACTGGCTTCCAGTTGATCTCCGCATAGTGCAGATCAAACTGTTGATGGTCATGACCTTGCCCCCAGTTACCTGTCTGGTTATTTTAATTTCATGAGAGGTTCAAGCCATGGATTACAGGCAACATTTGCACTGAGCTAAAGGGTAGAGCTTTCAAGGAGCGGGACTCTAACCCGAAAGCTTATAAGAAATCCTGCTATGCCCTCCGACGAACCATCAAACAGGCAAAGCGTCAATACAGGGCGAAGATTGAATAGTACTACACTGGCTCCGACACTCGTTGGATGTGGCAGGGCTTGCAAACTATTACAGACTACAAAGGGATGCCCAGCCGCGAGCTGAGTCTGTAATACCAACATGTTTCAAGCAGACCACCATTGTCTCTGTGCCCAAGAACACTAAGGGAACCTGCCTAAATGACTACCGACCCGTAGCACTCACGTCTGTAGCCATGAAGTGCTTTGAAAGGCTAGTCATGGCTCACATCAACACCATTATCCCAGAAACCCTAGACCCACTCCAATTTGCATACTGCCCCACAGATCCACAGATGATGCAACTCCACACTGCCCTTTCCCAGCTGGACAAATGGAACACCTACGTGAGAATGCTGTTCATTGACTACAGCTCAGCATTCAGCACCATAGTGCCCTCAAAGCTCATCACTAAGCTAAGGACCCTGGGACTAAACACCTCCCTCTGCAACTGGATCCTGGACTTCCTGATGGGCCGCCCCCAGGTGGTAAGGGTAGGTAACAACACATCCGCCACGCTGATCCTGAACACGGGGGCCCCTCAGGGAGGCCCTAAAAATTGCCAAAGACTCCAGTCACCCTAGTCATAGACTGTTCTCTCTGCTACCGCATGGCAAGCGGCATGCCAAGTCTAGGTCCAAGAGGCTTCTAAACAGCTTCTACCCCCAAGCCATACGACTGCTGAGCAGCTAATCAAATGACTACCCAGACTATTTGCATTGCCCCCCCCCCCCTTTTAGGCTGCTGCTACTCTCTGTTTATTATTTCTGCATAGTCACTTTAACTGTACCTACATGTACATATTACCTCGATTAACCGGTGCCCCCGCACATTGACTCTGTACCGGTACCCCCTGTATATGGTTTGATACTTTTATTTTACATCTATTTTTTACTTAACACTTATTTTTATTAAAACTGCATTGTTGTTTAATGTCTTGTAAGCATTTCACTGTAAGGTCAACACCTGTTGTATTCGGCGGGTGTGACAAATAACATTTCATTTGATAGTCATCACACCAGAGCTAGTGTTGCCAGTATCAGACCGCTGCGCTATAGGAGCATGGCAGTAAAACACTTTTTCCTTAACACTGGTGCAGAGGAATGGGATGGTGTACCAAACCATATAAAATCTATCCCTACGCTAGAGAGTTTGAAGATACAGTGAACCTTAAGTAATGGTTTATGGGCAAAATGCGTAGGCTTAAAGAAAGTATAATTATTTCAATGAATGTTACTTGGTAATCTATTTTATTTCTTGTACGGTTTCCTCCCTATTGATGAGATGTATTTTGTTTTCATGTTATAATCTTGTTTAGGTTTTATTTTCATGTATTTTCATGAGGACCATAATGGAAATACGTCTTAACTTTTTTGTGTCATCCTTGATGATTTTAATGGCATTGTACTGTATCCACATGTGTGGTTTCATTGTGCCTAAAATTGTTTAAAAAAAAATATATAATAATAATATAAATGTCCAACACATACAATAGACAATAGATAGTGATTTCCCACAGTCAAAGTCCTGCAATGAGAGCTAAGATGCTGGTATTTGTGTAAACTCTACACAGTTGTGTTGTGTGAGTAGTCTGATACCCCATTTCATGGTTTCAACATCCAATTAGGCTGTACAGACAGTGCTTATAAGTATGGCCCCATAGCCATTCTAAAGTCTAATACATCGACAGTGTTGTTGTTGTGTCAAATTAACTAAATATTGTCTCTTGTTGGATTTATTTAACATTATTATGACCTTGTTTAGCATTATTTACTTCAAATATGGAATGATTCCACTATTTGTATCCATTTGATTCACTTTCAAATGGGGGACTTTTATCTTGAAGGCGACCTGCAAATTCCACTATTGTGGTTTATTCTTATTGTGGCTAGCTTCACATAGGTGAATTCACCAACACTGACCAGCAGAGAAGGACTAAACTGATCATTACTGTCAACCAGACAAGGACAACTGAAATCCACATATTAAAACGTTTGATGTAGTCTGAAAATTGGGACAGGAATCACAAAAACAATCACAAGTTCATAACAAGGTATGTTTTTCCTTTTACATCGCTTTGTTTTATCGAACGCTCTAGAATAGAAAATGTATCAGGCGACCACACTTTCGGCTCTAGTAAATAACGAGTAAATATATTGAATAAAAATATAAACGCAACATTCAACAATGTCCGGTTTTACTGAGTTACAGTTCATATAAGGCAATCAGTCAATTGAAATAAATGCACGAGGCCCTAATCTATGGATTTCACATGACTGGGAAGGGGCGCAGCCATGGGTGGGCCTGGTAGGGCATAGGCCCACCCACATGGGAGCCAGACCCACCCAATCAGAAGGAGTTTTTCCCCACAAAAGTACTTTATTACAGACAGAAATACTCCTCAGTTTCATCAGCTGTCCGGTAGTCTGGTCTCAGACGATCCCGCAGGTGAAGAAGCCGCATGTGGAGGTCCTGGGCTGGAGTGGTTACACGTGGTCTGCGGTTGTGAAGCCGGTTGGACATACTGCCAAATTCTCTAAAATGACGTTGGAGATGGCGTATGGTAGAGAAATTAACATTCAATTCTCTGACGAGAGCGCCGGTGGAAATTCCTGCAGTCAAGCATGCCTATTGCACGCGCCCTCAACTCGAGACATCTGTGGCATTGTGTTTTGTGACAAAACTGCACATTTTAGAATGGCCTTTTATTGTCCACCACAAGGTGCACCTGTGTAATGATCATGCTGTTAAATCAGCTTATTGATATGCCACACCTGTCAGGTGGATGGATTATCTTGGCAAAGGATAAATGCTCACTAACAGGGATGTAAACAAATTTGTGCACAACATTTTAGGGAAATAAGCTTTTTGTAGGTATGGAACATTTCTGGCATCATTTATTTCCGCTCATGAAACATGGGGACCAACACTTTACATGTTGCGTTTATATTTTTCTTCAGTGCACAAAATTGTATGTAATATCACAGTCACTTGGTTTACACACTTGGCAAAAAAAAAAAAAATTTCAAAATTAGCAAAGGATTCACAATTTGCATCATTGCATAACTGTCATAAAAAGACAGTCCATGCTAAAACTGACATTTTGAGGGTGAAATCGTCACCTTTGGTTTCGAAGGTATACAGATTTAGTTTGATAACAGACTGTTACATTGTATCATGTATTCACTGACTGTATCCAAGTGATGTAATTTCTGTAGAAATTAAACCAATGCCATTTCAATGTAATCTCTTGTTGTATCCATTAGATGGCACACGTCATCCACCACAATATAAAATAACCATGCATAAATATCAAGTTTGCCTCTGTTTTGGAATCCATTTGAAGAAATTGTAAATTCCATTGTTATAAACATTCAAATTGTTTTGGGTTTCATTACTTGTCTTAGAGGACCAATAGTAAGTCATCCTGAATGGATCCCCCAAACAGAGGGGGGCAACGGAGAGATAGAGGAGGAGCCAACCATGTCGATCACAGAAGAGGTAAGGAGATTTATTTTTTCTTTTGGACAAGCAAAACATGATTGGCATTTCCTTCTTTAGATTGATATAGATTTCCCTGTTGTTTGCCTCAGGTGCTGAGGCTGGTCAGAGAGAAGAGGAAGGGATAGCCAACCAAGGGAGAGGGGGAAGAGGTAGGGGGGCCAGGGAAGAGAGGAGAGGGGTTAATGGGGGGAACCCGAGGGAGGATAGGAGAGAGCGAGATGACAGAGCAGGGAAGGGAAGAGGAAGAGCAGGGGAGGATGCCAGGGGTAGGGGTGGTCGAGCGGGAGGAGGAGGAGGAAGGGAGATAGTGGGAGGCAGAGAAAATAGAGGGGGAGGGAGAGGCAGAGGAGGAGTGAGGGGGCGAGGTAGAGGAAGAGGGGGAGGGAGAGAAATATCTATAGGCGGTGGCACCCCTCAGGTTCATCCAATGGATTACCCAACCTTGGAGGAGCTGTCAGGGAAAGACCCTTTAGAGCTAGCCATCACTCTGTACTCTATGAACCATGAACTGCAAGCTCTCCTCGACGAGAGAGAGATGCGACAGGACCTTGTTCAGCTTCTCTGCCAAGTATTATGCAAGGCCTTCTTGTCCAAAACCAACCACCAAACCGTACAGTACTTGACTGGCTTAATCAAGGATTCCGGATTCCTCCGAACCATCCTGCCCCATTACGTGATGGGAATGGGATCCGAGTTTGACCACACTCGCCGGGAACAATACCCCCAGCACTTGGACAACATCATGATCCTTCTCTCCAAGGTGCTCAGCGTCTTCCCAGCTAGCTCTATAAAGGGCGTGTCCATGATAGTTGCCCTCTTCAGACCAGTCATCATCAGCCTGCGAGCCGTGGGGGTGGACGTCCTGGAGCAGACGGAGGAGAACCTGGATAGGATCCAGGGCCTGGTCGAGCACCTCCAGGAGAGAGCCAGGGAGGGCACCCTGAGGTCTGACAACTACTCCTTCATCACCCCCCAGGAAGACGCCCCACCCGGGGAGGCCGACTTCAGGACCCTGCCAATCTACCCCATCCCCAAAGAGTTCCACCAGGACCAGAGATCCTACCTCAGGCCCAACCTCATCTCCCAACGCTACGCCAGCGGACTGCTCTACCTGGACACGCACTTCCGGCTCATGCGAGAGGACTTTGTGAGGCCTCTTCGAGAGGGCATCCAGCAGCTGATTCAGAGCCAGCAGGACCTGGGCAATAAAGACATCCCTTTGAGAAAGTGCCGCTTTGATGACATCAGAGTGTACTTTGACACTCGACTGGTGGTTCCATTGTGCACCCCGTCTGGTTTGGCCTATAAGGTCCAGTTTGACTCCCATCCTCTTAAGGTCAGTGAGTTTGATTCAGAGTATTTGAATAGAAAAATGATAACTTACCAACATTGTGTAGTTATATAACTTAAAATATAGTGAGATTATACAATACTCTTTGAAATTACATTAATACATACAATGTTTATCCATATCCGAAGAGTGTATTCAAATATATGTTCATGTTCTTCTCTGTCCCGCACAGTTTGTCCGCTGGCAAAACTCCAAGCGGCTGATATACGGCTCCCTGCTCTGCATGTCCTGTGACAACTTTGACACCTTCCTGTTTGCTACTGTGTCGGACCGGGACCCCAAGGAGCTAGAGAAGGGCTTTGTCCAGCTCAGTTTCTTAGGGGAGAGCAGGCGAGCCCTGGCCGGAGTGGAGGCCCACCAATCGTTCCTCATGGTGGAGACCACAGCCTACTTTGAGGCCTACCGCTACGTCCTCGAAGGGCTGCAGGAGCTGGAGGTAGAGGATCTGCCCTTTCAGAGGTCGGTGAACTGTCTGTCTGTCGTTCTTAATTTCAGCAATTAGCTTGTGAATGCACCAGTGTTGTTGATGCTATGACATAGAGAGTCGGCTAATCAGCCTTGGGACAAGCTTAAGACAAAATGTTGGGTTTTCATCATGCTTTTCTGACAATGAGAATTACAGATTGTATTGATACAGTTCCATGCTTCTGATCTTAAAGTGCTTAACATGGTTTGTGAGTGACTTAATTCTTCCACCAGCTGCTAGATGAATTTGGCTGAAATTATGTTCACCACATGTCAATTCTTGTAATGAAGAATGACATTCGTGATTTATGACGACATGTAAATTACAGGTATATAGTGGAATGCAGCTCAGACGTCGAACCTCCTGCCTACCTGCCCAGGGCAGATACGTATGACTTGTCTGCTATTGCAGTGCCTGAGTTTAAGAGCAGTATCAAGAGCTTCCACACCCTGGATCCTGAAGCCTGGCCCCCCATGGAGCAGCTGGGATTGGACGAGTCTCAGATGAGAGCCCTTCAGCTCGCACTCACCAAGGAGCTGGCTATCATCCAGGGACCCCCAGGCACAGGTGGAATACATTTTGAATAAGTCATACATATTGAATAGATCATGTTTACGTACATGTACAGTACCGGTCAAAAGTTTGGACACACCTACTCATTCAAGGGTTTTTATTTATTATTTTTTAAACTATTTTCTACATTGTAGAATAATAGGGAAGACATCAAAACTATGAAATAACACATATGGAATCATGTAGTATCCAAAAAAGTGTTAAATCAAAATATGTTTTATATTTTATATTTTTCAAAGTAACTACCCTTTGCCTTGACAGTTTTGCACACTCTTGGCATTCTCTCAACCAGCTTCATGTGGAATGCTTTTCCAACAGTCTTCAAGGAGTTCCCACATATACTGAGCACTTATTGGCTGCTTTTCCTTCACTCTGCGGTCTAACTCATCCCAAACCATCTCAATTAGGTTGAGGTTAGGTGATTGTGGAGGCCAGGTCATCTGATGCAGCACTCCATCACTCTCCTTCTTGGTCAAATAGCCCTTACACAGCCTGGAGGTGTGTTGGGTCATTGTCACGTTGAAAAACAAGTCCCACTAAGCGCAAACCAGATGGGATGGCGTATCGCTGCAGAATGCTGTGGTAGCCATGTTGGTTAAGTGTGCCGTGAATTCTAAATAAATCACAGTGTCACCAGCAAAGCACCCCCACACCATTATACCTTTTCCTCCATGCATCACGGTGGAAACCACATATGCAGAGATCAACCATCCACCAACTCTGTGTCGTACAAAGACATGGCGGTTGGAACCAAAAATCTCAAATTTGGACTCATCAGACCAAAGCACAGATTTCCACCGGTCTAATGTCCATTGCTCATGTATCTTGGCCAAAGCAAGTCTCTTTTTATTGTTGTCCTTTAGTAGTGGTTTCTTTGCAGCAATTCGACCATGAATGCCTGACTCACGCAGTCTCCTCTGAACAGTTGATGTTGAGATGTGTCTGTTATTTGAACTCTGAAGCATTTATTTGGGCTGCAGATTCTGAGGCTGGTAACTAATGAACTTATCCTCTGCAACAGAGGTAACTCTGGGTCTTCCTTTCCTGTGGCGGTCCTCATGAGAGCCAGTTTCATCATAGTGCTTGATGGTTTTTACGACTGCACTTGAAGAAACGTTCAAAGTTCTTGAAATTTTCCGTATTGACTGACCTTCATGTCTTAAAGTAATGATGGACTCTCGCTTCTCTTTGCTTATTTGAGCTGTTTCTGTCATAATATGGACTTGGTCTTTTACCACTGTTATTATTCTACAATGTAGAAAAGATTCAAAATAAATAAAAACCCTTGAATGAGTACGTGTGGCCAAACTGTTGACTGGTACTGTATACGCATAAAAATGTCCAGGCCAAAAGCTGAGAAATTGTGCCACGTTGCTTCATGTAACGTAGTCTTTAGTGCAACAGCTCTGCAGGAGTGTAACACTTTTAGACATTTGTTTTCTTTCCTTACTCATAATCCCAGGGAAGACCTACACAGGACTAAAGATCGCCCAGGCTCTGCTTACCAATCAGGAGATGGGGAGAGGTTTCACCTCGCCCATGCTGGTGGTTTGTTACACCAACCACGCTCTGGACCAGTTCCTAGAAGGTAGTCCTCCTTTTTTCTCAACATTGCACTGTGGATGCAATGCACACACCTCACGCTACTTTTGCTTCTCAAATTAAGTTATTTTCCACCTCAAGCCATTCTTGAAGAATTTCAGATGCTACATACCATAATTTTGTGTTTGACCAAAGATAATTCTGAAGGGCACTTTTGTTGTTGTATGTATGAGCACCTTTTAAATTTGTTAAACAATGCGCACCATAGGCATCCACAAGTTTTTACCAGACGGTATTGTGAGAGTGGGTGGGCAAAGCAACAGTGAGGTCCTGAAGCGTTTCACCCTGAGGGAGCTGAAAAGCTCCCATTACTTCCGCCGCAACCTACCGCAACATCTTCGCCGTGCAAACAGTAAGGTGTGGCCCAACTTGAAACCGGAAAGTTACACTGACCAATATGTGAACATTTTAGAAATAGTCTTTAAATGTAAATTGTAAATGTAGCTATTGAAGTGAATGTAGCTCAGCTTTCATTTTTGTCAGGAATGTAACAGTCAGGTTGGCTATCTTTTGGGAAAAGTCAATAAGCGAAATAATATCACATAGTGATGTTAAGAATATTGTTTCCCCTCAGATCTATGATGCATTGCGGACAGAAGAGACTAAGATCCAAACTCAGTCTGTGCAGCTGGAGTGCAGTCTTCGGGGCGTCCTAAGGGAGCAGTACCTCCAAAAGTTCATCTCAGAGAAACACTGGGATAGCCTGACGCTACAGCCAGTGAGTCTTTGATAGCCTCTCTGTCCGACCTTTATAATTACAACTATCAGGCTGGTGACTACTTCTACGACTATAACTAATAGTTCCATCCCCACAGCTACTACTAGAACTATGTACCCGCAATCGCGCGCATGTTGACCCAATGTTTATATCACGCGTCTGGTGTGTCCACCCACACCAGACGCGATCAGGACACGCAGGTTGAAATATCAGAACGAACTTTGAACCAGCTATATTAATTTGGGGACAGGTCGAAAAGCCTTAAACATTTATGGCAATTTAGCTAGCTAGCTTGCTGTTGCTAGCTAATTTGTCCTGTGATATAAACATTGGGTTGTTATTTTACCTGAAATGCACAAGGTCCTCTACTCCAACAATTAATCCACAGATAAAATGGTAAAACGAGTTTGTTTCTAGTAATCCCTTCTTCTTTCGACTTCATATGGCGGTTGGCAACCAACGTTAAGGTGCATTACTACCACCAACTGGACTGGAGTGTGGGCCTCAGTTCATCTTTTAATCACCCACGTGGGTATATGCTCCTAAAAACCAATGAGGAGATGGGAGAAGCGGGACTTGCAGCGCATCAAGTGTCACAAATATAACCAACTTCGATTTTAGCACCTGGCTATGCAGACGCGTGTGAACAGTATGGGTGCAACGATTGAAAAACATGTATGTGTACTTTTATTTTGCAATGCAAAATGTGGTCAGCATGTAAATGACTACTGACCCGTAGCACTCACGTCTGTAGCCATATAGTGCTTTGAAAGGCTGGTTATGGCTCACATTAACACCATCATCTCAGAGACCCTAGACCCACTCCAATTTGCATACCGCCCCAACAGATCCACAGATGACACAATCTCTATTGCACTCAACACTGCCCTTTCTCACCTGGACAAAAAGAACACCTAAGGGAGAATGCTGTTCATTGACTACAGCTCAGCGTTCAACACCATAGTGCCCTCAAAGCTCATCATTAAGCTAAGGACCCTGGGACTAAACACCTCCCTCTGCAACTGGATCCTGGTCTTCCTGACGGGCCGCCCTCAGGTGGTAAGGGTAGGTAACAACACATCCGCCACGCTGATCCTCAACACGGGCTTAGTCCCCTCCTGTACTTCCTGTTCACACATGACTGTGTGGCCAAGCACAACTCCAACACCATCATTAAGTTTGCTGACGACACAACAGTGGCAGGCCTGATCACCGACAACAGTAAGACAGCCTATAGGGAGGAGGTCAGAGATCTGGAAGTGTGATGCCAGGACAACAACCTCTCCCTCAATGTGATCAAGACAAAGGAGATGATCGTGGACTACAGGAAAAGGATGGCCGAGCACTCCCCCATTCTCATCGAACGGGGCTGTAGTGGAGCAGGTTTAGAGCTTCAAGTTCCTTCGTGTACACATCACCAACAAACTATCATGGTCCAAACACACCAGTCGTGAAGAGGGCACGACAATGCTTATTCCCCCTGAGGAGAATGAAAAGATTTGTCATGGGTCCTCAGATCCTCAAAAAGTTCTACAGCTGCACCATCAAGAGCATCCTGACTGTTTGCATCACTGCCTGGTATGACGACTGCTTGGCCTCTGACCGCAAGGCGCTACAGAGGGTAGTGTGTACGGCCCTGTACATCACTGGGGCCAAGCTTCCTGCTATCCAGGACCTCTATACCAGGCAGTGTCAGAGGAAGGCCCTAAAAATTGCCAAAGACTCAAGCCACCGTAGTCATAGACTGTTCTCTCTGCTACCGCACGGCAAGCAGTACCGGAGTGCCAAATCTAGGTCCAAAAGGCTTCTAAACAGCTTCTACCCCCAAGCCATACGACTGCTGAACAGCTAATCAAAGGGCTACTCGGACTATTTGAATTGACACCCCCCCCTTTTTTTACGCTGCTGCTACTCGCTGTTTATTATCTATACATAGTCACTTTACCCCTACCTACATGTACATATTACTTCAATTACCTCAACTAACCTGTACCCCCGCACATTGACTCGGTACCGGTACCCCCTGTATATAGCCTCCTTATTGTTATTTTAGTGTTGCTCTTTTATTTTTTATTTTAGCTTATTTAGTAAATATTTGTTCTTAACTATTATTTTTCTTAACTGCATTGTTGTTTAAGGGCTTGTAAGTAAGCATTTCACGGTAAGGTCTACACTTGTTGTGTTCTGCGCATGTGACAAATACAATTTGATTTGATGTTATCATCAGATAGGACAACTAATATGAGTACGCTAACCCCAACTGCCTCTACAAGGCTTGAGATTCAAAAAGTAGGTCTGGCATTCCCAGAAAAGCTTTATGAAACGATGTTGAACTGTGATAATCTGTCATTGGCCAGAGAGGAGACAATACTTACTATTAATATGTAATCCTCAGGCACTGGATGGCTTTGAGGGCTGTGGTGGGAAGAAGCCGTCTCTTGTTATGGAGTGGCTGGGATTAGGTTTCACTGCCTTCCAGCAGAGGACGCCACATCCTCAAAATTGCAATGCAGGTGAGAAGCCACTGCAGTGCCACAGAGAGTAGACAAGACAACATGATCAGACAGATAATAAACGGAACAGGTGCAGAGAAATGCTTCTCTTTGTGGGATTGTATGTAGCTATTAACACAAGCATTTCGCTGCTTCTGCGATAACATCTACAAAACTGTGTAGGCGACCAATAAACTTTATTGATTTTATTTGATATTATTTAGTCTCTTTGAACTCTTTTTTGTTTCATTTAAAACTCCCTTTGATCCTAACTGAAACTATATGGGGGAAAAAAGAGTTCAGTGCTCATTTTCATGTTGAGACAACTCCTAGGAAGTTAGAAACTCTGGTCCTCACTCCTCACCCATTTTCACCTCTCTATTTGATAATAGATGGGGAAATGGACGAAGCTGAAGAGGAAGAGGACGACCTGATCGAGATAGCGGAGGAGGCAGACCTGATCCAGGCGGAACGCTTTGTAGAAGCCTCAAACATGCATCATGGTCGGGATGAAGATCTTAGAAAGACGGAGGAGACAGTCAGAGATATGGCGGAACTGATGCTGGCCATGAACCTGGAGAACACTGAGATACAGGCAGAGCAGAGTGAAGAAGGCTGGGAGGTGAGAACCAATAATTAACCTTGATCCAACAATATAACCAAAAGACATTGCATCATAAATCATGTGAATCATAAACCAACTGAGCTGCTTATTGATTTAAAATGACAACCTCCTGCTCTAAAGTATTTAGCTTAGGAGTATTGTAGAAAGACAGGTGCTGAGTTAAAGTGTTGTTAAAGTTATTTGAAAAGCCTGCGTGTCTCTCTGTATGTGCGCAGATGCAGCGGGTACAGAAGAGGAAGATGAAACATCGTATTAGGAGGGAGCTGGGCAGGAGCTCAGCCGTGAGTGAGGATGAGGAGGACACCATTCTGGATGTGTGGACTCTCAGTCTGCCAGACAGATGGAGACTGTACCGGTAATACTCCACCTCATCCCCTAGGCAACAGCATTCTGCGAGAGCGTTTATTCCCATTGAGCATAATTATGTCAACTAATTACAGAGAAAATGTATGCACTGATCCCCTCACCTCAAAGGCAAGATTTTGCTCTATAAAACGTTCTGTCACCGTGGCAATGTAACTGTGCTTAGCTTGTGAATGCATAGTCATCATTGCCACACAGGTGTGCACTTGGCTTGATATAACTGGGGAAAAGACTAGTGCAAGGCTCAGTTGTGTGCCGGCCAAAAAGCTATCTTGGATTAAACCCAAAAATGTAATGTTAAGTCACAGCTTCAGCCTGTTTGATTGACTCTGCTCAATGCATTATTACGAATCTCAGATATTCTGATTTTGATTGTGCTGTATGAGGATGCCTGGTAAACACACGTGTTCTATGGGTTTTATATCATTCTTATGACATACTTATTTCGACTCGATAAGTGGTCTTGCAGTGAAATTCTACTCAATGACGTAATCTACTGCTGCTCTGTGTCTGCAGGTTATGGGTGAGGCGTTACCGGACTGAGCTGCGTATGCGAGCCCAGCAGGCGGAGCAGGACTATCAGGACACAGCCGAGCGTCTGGCTGAGATTCGTTTCCTTGAGGACTTATTTGTCCTGAAGCATGCCAAGGTCATCGGCATGACGACTACGGGGGCTGCTAGATGCCGCAAAGCTTTGCAGGAAGTGAGTCCCCGCCTGGTGATCGTGGAAGAGGCGGCGGAGGTACTGGAGGCCCACACCATCACCACTCTGAGCAAGGCTTGCCAGCATCTCATCCTCATTGGAGACCACCAACAGGTACAGGACACTCATTGGTCAGGCATGGTCAACTCCCTCTTAAAGATTTCACTGTTATTCCAGTAAATCCAGGAATTCAACTGGACATCGTGCTTGAACATTTTTCAAGTTCCTAATGTAAACTGGGCTTTTTTTTTTTTTTTAATTGAAAGTCCATGGTCATTTTCATTTCTTAATTGGCTGGGATTGAAATGCAATCAACTTCCAACTCTGCTTGGAGTTCACCCAGCTATAAGGTCTTACATAACTTGACTTAATTCCCTTTAGCTCTGAGTGAATACAGTGTCGTCAGTAAGTATTCACACCCCTTGACTTTTTCCATATTTTGTTGTGTTACAGCCTGAATTTAAAATTGATTAAATATACATTTTGTGTCACTGGCCTACACAATATACCCCATAATGTCAAAGTGGAATTACGTATTCAACCACTTTGTTATGGCAAGCCTAAATAAGTTCAGGAGTAATAATTTGCTTAACAAGTCACATAAGTTGCATGGACTCTGTGTGCAATCATAGTGTGTAACATGATTTTTGAATGAGTACCTCATCTCTGTAACCCACACATACAATGATCTGTAAGATCCCTCAGTCGAGCAGTGAATTCCACTGCCTCATAAAGAAAAAGTACCTATTGGTAGATGGGTAGTGCTGAACAATTTTCTTTTTTTAAACAACTAATTGATCAACATCAGTTCATTCCATTTAGTTAATATTTTTTCTGTGAGCTCAATGTGCACGTTGCACAGAGATAAATCAGATCCAGTAGGAAGTTGTAGTTTCCAACAGGCCAATATTCTACATAGTATTCACATAAAACGTGGAAATTAACTACAGTAACCATAATTCATTGTGCATCTACTTATCGGTATATAGACGGTATATAGAGAGCAGCTGTTGCTTTGCGAGGTACACTACGTGGCCAAAAGTATGTGGACATCCGCTCGTCGAACATCTCATTCCAAAATCATGGACATTAATATGGAGTTGGTCCCCTCTTTGCTGCTACTGTATAACAGCCTCCATTCTTCTGGGAAGGCTTTCCACTAGATGTTGGAACATTGCTGCGGGGACTTGCTTCCATTCAGCCACAAGCGCATTAGTGAGGTCGGCACTGCAGTTGGGCAATTAGGCCTGGCTCTCAGTCGGCGTTCCAATTAATCCCAAAGGTTTTTGATGGGGTTAAGGTCAGGGCTCTGTGCAGGCCAGTCAAGTTCTTCCACACCACTCTCTACAAGCCATTTCTGTATTGACCACGCTTTGTGCACGGGGGCATTGTCATGCTGAAACAGGAAAGGGCCTACCCCAAACTGTTGCCACAAAGTTGGAAGCACAGAATTGTCTAGAATATCATTGTATGCTGTAGCGTTAAGATTTCCCTTCACTGGAACTAAGGGGCCTAGCCTGAAGCATGAAAAACAGCCCCAGACCATTATTCCTCCTCCACCAAACTTTACAGTTGGCACTATGCATTCGGGCAGGTAGCGTTCTCCTGGCATCCGCCAAACCCACATTCGTCCATCGGACTGCCAGATTCATTCCAGAGAACGCGTTTCCACTGCTCCAGAGTCCAATGGCGGCGAGCTTTACACCAATCCAGCTGATGCTTTGCATTGCGCATGGTGATTTTAGGCTTGTGTGTGGCTGCTTGGCCATGGAAACTAATTTTATGAAGTTTCCGACGAAATGTTGTTGTCCCGGTCCTGTTCTGTGTGCTTGTGTGGCCTACCATTTCTCGGCTGAGCCGTTATTGCTCCTAGACGTTTCCACTTCACAATAACAGCACGTACAGTTGACCGGGGCAGCTCTAGCAGGGCAGAAATTTGACCAACTGACTTGTTGGAAAGGTGGCATCCTATGACGGTGCCATGTTGAAAGTCACTGAGGTCTTCAGTAAGGCCATTCTCCTGTCAATGTTTGTCTATGGAGATTGCATGGCTGTGTGCTTGATTTTATACACCTGTCAGCAATGGGTGTGGATGATATAGCTGAGTCCACTAATTTGAAGGGGTGTCCTTTTGGAGATGCTTTTGGAGATGTAGCGTATCTCTACCTGAAAGTACATAAAAGTATGCCTTATTTACTTTGAAGAACTCCAGAATAGTGATTTTGTCAGACAGCATAGGCAGCAGCTCAATAGAGATGTGACGATGACTTGGAATAAAATAATAAAGTCATCAAATAAAACAAATGAAATATAAGCAACTGAAATATTTTAGTAAAGTAATGTTAATAAGTGATAAGCAGTAATAGGCAATCACTACCATCAACACAAGGCCAAATCGACACTGGAGTTGCTTACCACGAAGACAGTGAATGTTCCTGAGTGGCCAAATTACAGTTGACTTAAATCTGCTTGAAAATCTATGGCAAAAAAAAATATTGTTGTCGAGCAATGATCAACAACTAATTGGACAGAGCTTAAAGAATTTTGAAAATAATAAATTGGGCAAATGTTGCATTATCCAGGTGTGGAAAGCTCATAGAGATTTACCCAGAAAGACACAGCTGTAATCGCTGTCAACGGTGCTTCTACAAAGTATTGACTCAGGGGTGGGAGACCCATGAGGCGGGGTCATGTTTTGGAGGACGCATGGCTCTCGACCTTCGCCTCTCCCGAGTCCGTACTGGAGTTGCTGCGATGGGACAAGACTGTAACTACGAATTGGATATTACGAAATTGGTGAGAAAAAGGGGTAAAACGTACCCCTAAAAATAAAAAATATACAAAAACTTTACTCAGAGTTTATTTGCCAATACACTGAGTATACAAAACATGACATAGACTGACCTGGTGAATCCAGGTTGAAGCTATGATCCCTTATTGTCACTTGTTAAATCCACTTCAATCAGTGTAAATGAAGGGTAGGAGACAGGTTAAAGAAGGATTTTTAAGCCTTGAGACAATTGAGACATGGTTTGTGTATGTGTGCCATTCAGAAGGTGAATGGGCAAGACAAAAGATTTAAGTGCCTTTGAACGGGGAATGGTAGTAGGTGCTAGGCGGACCAGTTTGTGTCAAGAACTGCAACGCTGCTGTTTTTTTAATGCTCAACAGTTTCCCGTGTGTATCAAGAATGGTCCACCACCCAAAGGACATCCAGCCAAACTGACACAACTGTGGGAAGCATTGGAGCCAACATGGGCCAGCATCCTTGTGGAACACTTTCGAAACCTTTTAGAGTCCATGCCCCGACGAATTGAGGCTGTTCTGAGGGAAAAAGGGGATGGGGGGGGCAACTCAATAATAGGAAGGTGTTCCTAAAGCTTGGTATACTCAGTGTATATTTCCCATACTCTTTACTTTATTACATTTATTCGACAAGGACAATGCACATTAAAAACGAAATTTCTGCAAATGTTTCAGGTTTAGTCGAAAGCCTAATATTCATCTGTAGTGAGCAGCATATTAAAAACAGTGATCTCCTTGACTCTATTGTCTGTTTATATTGTCTAAAACTGTTGAAATGAGGTGGTCCATGCCATCCTCTCTTGAGGTTCAGGGGTACTTATGTAGCTTGCAACCTCCATTGTCCCCCTAGCTCCGGCCCAGTGCAACAGTGTTTGACCTGGCCAAGAACTTCAGTCTTGAAGTGTCCATGTTTGAGAGGCTGATCAAGATGGACATTCCGTATGTCAGACTTAACTATCAGGTATGTGTGGGAATCTTAAGGGAAGTTTATATGGACAAACCAGATAAACCAATTACCCTTGTTCTTCATTCCTTGTTCTTCACTTCATTCCATATCCATTGACCAATCTTCTCACTGGGTCTATCCTACACAGCATCGTATGAGGCCAGACATTGCCCGTCTCCTGGTCCCTCACATCTACTCTGAGCTGGAGAACCACCCCTCAGTGATGGACTTTGAGAATGTTAAGGTAAATTAATGCATACATAAATTAATGCATACATAGATTTTTGACATGGTATTTTCCCCCCTAGCAGGAGTACATTTGAAGCTGTTTATCAATGAATTTCCCCATGTGGTCAATTCAATGTACCATTAATAAAGCATGATAAACCGTCCATATGTGTAGGCTTTAGAAGTTAGTTGCCGCCCAATATACATTGTATTCAACCCCCTGTTGTATTGCAGGGGCTTCACTCAAACATGTTCTTTGTGGAGCATAATTATCATGAAGAGGAGATCAAGGATGGAAAAAGTCACCAGAACCGCCACGAGGCCCTCTTCGTGGTGGCACTGTGTCGCTACCTCCTGTTACAGGACTACCAGCCGTTCCAGATCACCATCCTCACCACTTACACAGGCCAACTCCACTGTCTGCGCAACCTCATGCCAGCCAAAGAGTTCAATGGGGTCAAAGTTCATGTTGTTGACAAATATCAAGGGGAGGAGAATGATATTGTCCTGCTGTCCCTGGTTCGAAGTAACAAACAGGGGAAGATGGGTTTCTTGAACATCCCCAACCGTGTCTGTGTAGCCCTGTCAAGGGCTAAGAAGGGCCTCTACTGCATTGGAAACATGGACATGTTGGGAAAGGTCAAGCTTTGGAGCAACATCCTGCACACGCTGCGAGAGAAAGACCAAGTGGGCCCTGCAATGACTTTGTGCTGCCAGAACCACCCTGAGCGACACATTAAAGTGTCCTGCGGAGACGACTTCAAACAAGCTCCCGAGGGAGGCTGCAACCTGCCCTGCGAGTTCCGCTTGAACTGTGGTCACGCGTGCTCCAGTGCCTGCCACCCGTACGACCAAGAGCACAAAAAGTACACATGCAACAAGAAGTGCCAGAAGGTCCTTTGTGAGCTGGGGCATCGATGCCAACGTCAGTGCTACCAGGAGTGCCCTACTGACTGCCTTAAGCGGGTAGAAAAGATTGTGCCACAGTGCCAGCACAAGCAGATGGTGCCCTGTCACCAGGCTCCGGAGAAGTTTGTGTGCCAGGAGCCCTGTCAGCAGAAGCTCATGTGTGGGCATCCATGTGCCTTGGTGTGTGGGGAGTCCTGCACCACCACCTGCATGGTGATGGTCACATTGGAGCTCAAATGTGGACACAAGCAAGAAGATCCCTGTCATTATAAGAGATCTACCATACAGCCAGAATGCAGGACACATTGCAAACAGATGCTGAAGTGTGGCCACCCCTGTCCTGGTTCCTGCCAGAGGTGCCACCAGGGCCGCTTCCACATGGGCTGTCTCCACCAATGTGATCGCCTCCTAGTCTGCTCCCATAAATGTCGGGAGCCCTGTACACGTGGATGCCCACCCTGTCAAATGCGCTGTGAGAATCGCTGCATCCATAGTGTCTGTATGAAGCCATGCGGCCAGCTCTGTGCCCCCTGCATAGAGCCTTGTGCCTGGAAGTGCCCTCATCAGCGCTGCAGCAAGCTTTGCCATGAGCCTTGTGACCGTCCACCATGCACCCAACCCTGTACCAAAACCTTGCACTGTGGGCACCCATGCATCGGCCTGTGTGGAGACCCCTGCCCCAACAAGTGTCGTGTTTGCCACCACGAGGAGGTAACAGAGATCTTCTTTGGTACGGAGGACGATGTTGAGGCCTGTTTCATTCAGCTAGAGGACTGCGGACACTTGTTTGAGTCCACGTCCATGGACACATACATGGGAATGGATGAGAACCAGCAGGCTACCGGAATAAAGTTGAAGGAGTGCCCCAAGTGTCGCACACCCATCCGCAGGAATCTCCGGTACGGGGCTCATGTCAACCGGAGTCTGGTGGAAATTGAAAAAGTGAAGGAGAAGATTAATGGAACACAGTCAGATATTGAGGCACAGAAGGTGGTCCTTAAGCAGCAATGGACTGACAAGGAGGATTTGCTAAGGTACCTACCTATGGAGTACATACAGATCAGAGATACACTGAGAGCCTCCGACCTCACAGCAAAGGAACTATGGATCACTGAGAACAAGATGGCCTTACTTGAGAGACTGAACAAGCTGCTGAAGATTCGTAGAGGGCACATGTCAAGCGTAGAAACCTTTTACTTTGACGAGAAGGTTCCGGAGTTCCTGAGGTGGCTGATGGATCATCACCAAAAGTTCTCAGAGCAGCAGGCATCTGATCTGCAGAGCGAGCTACAGAGGCTCTCCTTTTTGGCAGAGCTTAACGCCCGCTGCAAGATGGCTAATGGAACAGGCCGTCGGGTCCACGTTCAGGCTGAGGTCACAGCCATGAGGAAGGTTCTGGAGAGAATGCAGCCATTCACTCAGCAAGACAAGGACTTGGTAAAGCAGGCACTTAAAGAACTGGATAAAAAGCTACCAAGCACTGGCCTGGGGATCACTGATGAAGAAAGGATGATGATTGTTAAAGCTATCAACCTGAGTGTTGGACACTGGTACAAGTGTCCCAACAATCACATCTACGCCATCGGAGAATGTGGACGGGCCATGGAGCGTAGCAACTGCCCAGAATGCAACGCTACGATTGGTGGAGCAAGCCATGCTCTGGTCAGTGGCAACAGAGTGGCATCAGAGATGGATGGGGCGCAAGAGGCTGTGTGATCTGAAGTCAATAATGTGCTGAACTTTGATCTGATGCACCTTGATGATTAAAACCAGATTGTTTTCAGGTTAATTGTGAGTTGTCATAACTGATGTGACAGTTATCACAATTGGCACTCCAGAAAGCATAGCCGTATTAATTGATATATTTAATTCTGAAATTACAGTAAATGATTCATTGAATGTGATGAAATTAATCTGCTTCGCGAAGTATAATACATATTCATTTTTATTTCACAGAGGTGATGTTTAATAATGTCACCCCAGAGTACAATACTGAAATTATATGTGACTTTTTGCTACTGTATCTGTGTGATCTTGAAAGTTGAAAATGAATGATTGATCAAAAAAAAATCATTACACACTGTACAATAATGAATTATGCAAACGATTAGACTGGATTTTTATGTGTGACGATGGGCCTACATGTTTAGACAACTGAGTGTTTTTTTTCCCCGTCACACCAATGGAGGGCAGCAGTGTATTGTTCATTTAACAAAGAGTTGGCTTGATACTTGCAATGTTGGCCTTTTACACAAATGTAATACAATTATCTGAGATGATCCAATATGTTTGCAAAACGATTTTCTAACACACACATTCACACATGAATCATTCAGCTGACTCAGTTCATATAATATGATAAAGGGGCTGAAAAACAACTCTGGCATGAAAAGAGAACACTGTAAAAGTAGGTAATATTCACACACTTGTGCACAAACCAAGTGTTCAGGATACAAAGTGCTGGATACTGTATGTATTTTGGGGGAAGCCATATTATTTTTTTCTACTGTCTGCAACTTGATATGGGAAATTGCTGTTATTTGAATAGCACTGGGAAAAGAGCAGAGATGAGATGTGGGCAGGGTGAGCATCCACAACATCCTTGCATGGAATAGATTAGGGTTGGTGTCTCTCCCATTTTGACCTGGTTAATTATGGAGGTAAACTGCAACTCCACTTTGTGTCTTGGACGTTGGCCATTTATTTAAATTAGGATAGGCCTACTTTATGTATTAGTTGAATACATTTACTGAACATTTTGTTAACTGAGTTATAGCGTATAACCTGTAAGTGATGGTCAGGTGATTAGGTGGCAGGGCGGAGGGGTATGACTTGGTGTGGAACCATCCAGAGACAACCCTTACTCCCTAGGCACTTAAGGCACTGGCAGATCAGATCAGTGTAAGCAATATATAATGAACAATGGTCCAATGTTTCATGAGCTGAAATAAAAGATCCCAGAAATGTTCCATATACACAAAAAGCTTATTTCTCTCAAATTGTGGGCACAAATTTGTTTACATCCCTGTTAATGAGCATTTCTCCTTTGCCAAGTTAATCCATCCACCTGACAGGTGTAGAATATCAAAAAGCTGATTAAACAGCATGGTAATTACACAGGTGCACCTTGTGCTGGATACAATAAAAGGCCACTCTAAAATGTGCAGTTTTGTCATACAACACAATGCCAAACGCCTCAAGTTTTGAGGGAGAGTGCAATTGGCATGCTGACTGCAGGAATGTCCATCAGAGCTGTTGCCAGAGAATGTAGTGTTCATTTCTCTACCATAAGTTGTGTCTCTGTCGTTTTAGAGAATTTTTCAGTACATCAAACCGGCCTCACAACCGCAGACCACGTGTAACCACGCCAGCCTAGGACCTCCACATCCTGCTTCTTCACCTGCAGGGCCGTCTGAGACCAGCCACCTGGACAGCTGATGAACTTGTGGGTTTGCAAAACTGAAGAATTTCTGCACACACTGTCAGAAACCATCTCAGGGAAGCCCATCTGCATTCTTGCCGTCCTCACCAGGGTCTTGACCTGACTGCAGTTTGGCATGGTAACTGACTTCAGTGGACAAATGATCACCTTCAATGGCCAATTTCGCAAGAATCTGTACACAATTCCTGGAAGCTGAAAACGTCTCAGTTCTTCCACGGCCTGCATACTCACCAGACATGTTACCCTTTGAGCATGTTTGGGATGCTCTGGATCATTTCAGCTTGATCAACATTTCAACATTTCAGCCTGATCAACTCTATGTGAAGGAGATGTGTCGCACTGCATTAGGCAAATGTTGGTCACACCAGATACTGACTGGTTTTCTGATCCATGCCCCTACGTTTTTTGTTCAGGTATCTGTGACCACAGATGCATATCTGTATTCCCAGTCATGCCAAATCCATAGATTAGGCCATCATTTATTTATTTAAATTGACTGATTTCCTTATATGAACTGTAATTATATGTAACTATTTATATTTTAGATCAGTGTAGTAGTAGCTTTACCTTGCTCTCTGATAGGTTGGGAAGATTTTGTACCATATTTCTTATACCTATCCAATCTTCTCAGATCTACACAAGTCCATAGGTTTAGGTGCTAAGGGTTGATTCTGGACGGGGCCAGGGTTCGTTGTATGTAGCCTTATTTTTTTTCATCAGCTGCAGATGTGGTGAGCAGTTCCCTTTCCAGCCTGATGGCCGAGCACCAGGACCGTGAGTCAGATATGAGACACATACACACACAACTACACCTGAAAGTCTGAAGTTATAGAGATGACCGAAACACCCTTTATGCATCATTTAGAAAGGTACTCAAGGATGCGTGGCAGGATCAGCAGATTTCTCGCACTCTCAGTCAAAACATGACACACGGCTAGCTGGCCAATAATAAAACATTACCGGAATTTCAAACATAACATTCTTGGCAGAGAAGCAGCAAGACCTAAACTGACATTTGTTTTCTCCAATTCATAGGATTCAGGGCTGACATCCATTTTGGGTGTTTTGCAGCAGCTTGCATCACTTTATTACATGATGAATGTAGCCCTGTCACAAACCCAAATCTAATGCAAACATTTCTAAAAACCTGTTTTTGCTTCGTCATTATGGGTTATTGTGTGTAGATTGATGAGGAAAAATAATAATTCAATTCATTTTAGAATAAGGCTGTAATGTAACAAAAAGTGTAAAAAAGTCAAGGGGTCTGAATACTTTCCGAATGCACTGTAGAACAGATCTATTGATTCTTCAACTTACTTTCAATGATAATGACAGATCTATAACTCACATTTCTATTTGAATTTGGTAGGGTCAGGGCCTACCCGGTGGCACAGTGGTCTAAGGCACTGCATCGTTGTGCTAGCTGTGCCACTAGAGATCCTGGTTCGAGTCCAGGCTCTGTCGCAACCAGCCGCGACCGGGAGACCAATGGGGCGGTGCACAATTGGCACAGCGTTGTCCGGTTTAGGGGTGGGTTTGGCTGGCAGGGGTGTTCTTGTAAAAAAACTTGGGTGTGAGCGATCAGCTTTGTACAACAGCTAACCAACCAGTTTGTAAATCATGCAGAGACACGAATCCAACAGACAATGGCTTCCTTAAAAAGGAAAAGCCAAAGAGCAACTTGGAGACGCAAACAAGAGTAATTAATAGTTAAACGCTATCTAGGAAAACATAGCTAAAATACTCTCAATGCACACCAAAACAAACAAACTGCTCAAATCTGTTTGCTTGAAAAGACAGTAGAAGCAATCGTGTCAGACACAAACAAGGCAGAACAAGATAACAAAATGTGCCTTTTGGAAACAAAGTTTCAAACTTTAGAAGAGGAATAGGACCAGCAATAAAACAGATTGAGACGTGAGAATATTGTCCTTACCAGAAGTCGCAGAAAAAGGAGACCTTTCCAGCTACATAGTCAAACTGATATCCAAGGAACTTGACGTAGGTATATCACCAGAGGATCTGGAATGATGCCAAAGAACGCCAAATACCCACACATGGTTATCGTCAAACTATGGAGCTATCAGACCAAAGTCAACATTCTGAAGGCAAAAGGGGGAAAGGAGATAAAATTCCAAGGCTAGACCAATTGATTCGTCCAGGAACTGTCTGCTAAGCTGAAAAAAAAGACGCAAGTCACTGGAGGAAAAGGGGACCAAATCTCAACTCCGCTTCCCGGGAGTGCTGTGGGTATGGAAGGGAATGCAAAGGATGGAATTCACAAGTGCCGATGAAGCCCTAATCAAGCTGCAAGAAACCTTTCCAGTCAAAGGCCTACAAACATTGCTCGTAATGGAGACTGGTAGAGTGGGATCCCCTGCACTGCGAAGATGACAAAGTGGGAAAAAGCAAAGGTAAGCTACATACAGTGATGCCTAAGACCAGCTTATCGTAAATTGTGACAATATTATTTTCCCCTCCCCAATACAATCTATACTCTACCTTCCCCAAGTAACTGTTCTTCTCTATGAAGTAACGATAGAAGTAGCCGATGCCAGCGGGCTACATGGACGCTGATAAGACATTTGAAAGGGAATATAGAAAAGTATGTCATTAACTGTTCGAAATGTAACAAGTACTTTTGGTTTTCAGGGAAAATGTATGGAGAAAAAATACATAATTTTCTTTATGAATGTAGTGGAGTAAAAGTTGTCAAAAATATAAATAGTAAAGTACTATAGTACTTTAAAGTATTTTTACACTACTGTGTGTGTGTGTGTGGGTGTGTATATGAATGAGTGTGTGAGGGAAGTGTGTGAGAGAATGGGTGTGTGGACGCATAGGTTATAAACTGAGTCAACAAAACATTAAGAACACCTTCCTAATATTGAGTTGCAACCCCCCTTTTGCCCTCAGAACAGCCTCAAATCATTGGGGCATGGACTCTACAAGATGTCGAAAGCGTTATACAGGGATGCTGGCCCATGTTGACTCCAATGCCTCCCACAGTTGTGCCAAGTTGGCTGGATATCCTTTGGGTTGTGGCTGGAAGTCTGGATACTATAGACATCACCAGATGCTGGGTTTCTTCCCTGGTGATGCTCTGCCAGGCCTTTACTGCAGCTGTCTTCAGTTCCTGCTTGTTCTTGGGGCGTTTTGCCTTCAGCAAGTGAAATGCATGTTCAATTGGATTCAGGTCAGGTGATTAACTTGGCCAATGCAGAACATTCCACTTCTTTGCCTTAAAAAAGTATTCACAGTATCATTGTGGGTCATCATCTGCACTGTGAAGCGCTGTCCAATGAGTTTCGAAGCATTTGGCTGAATCTGAGCAGATAATATAGCCCAAAACAGTTCAGAACTCATCCTGCTGCTTTTGTCAGCATCATCAATAAATACAAGGGAACCAGTTCCATTGGCAGCCATACATGCCCATGCCATAACACTACCTCCACCCTGCTTCCCTTCTCCATACTCTTCTCTTCCCATCATTCTGGTACAAGTTGATCTATGTCTCATCTGTCCATAGGATATTGTTCCAGAACTGTACAGGCTTTTTTAGATGTTTTTTGGCGAACTCTAATCTGGTCTGTTTTTGAGGCTTACCAATGATTTACATCTTGTGGTAAACCCTCTGTATTTACTCTGGTGAAGTCTTCTCTTGATTGTTGACTTTGACACAGATACGCCTACCTCCTGGAGGGTGTCCTTGATCTGGCCAACTGTTGTGAAAGGGTTTTTCTTCACCAGGGAAAGAATTCTTCTGTCATCCTCCACAGTTGTTTTCTGTGGTCTTCCGGGTCTTTTGGTGTTGCTGAGCTCACCAGTGCGTCATTTCTTTTTAAGAATGTACCAAATAGTTGATTTGGCCACACCTAATGTTTTTGATATCTCTCTGATGGGTTTGTTTAGATTTTTCAGCCTAATGATGACTTGCTTCACTGGCAGTGACAGCTCTTTGGGCTTCATATTGAGGGTTAACAGCAACAGATTCAAAATGCAAATGCCACACTTGAAATCAACTCTAGACCTCATATCTGCTTACTTGTAAATTAACTAATGAGGAAATAACACACACCTGGCCATGGAACAGCTGAGCAGCCAATAGTCCAAATACTTTTTGGTTCCTTAAAAAGGGGAGGGGCACATATAAAAAGTGGTGTAATTCCTACACCGTTCACCCGATTTGGATGTAAATACCCTCAAATTAATTATTCATTATTTAATATCAACTCCAATATGCTGTGGTAGACAGCACATCATATGTCAATGTCCAAATATTTATGGACCTGACTGTACACATTGATTTAATTGTATAACCCCCTGGGGCAAATCTGGTGTTTTTAGAGCTATATTAGATCAAACCCAGACAGGAACTATTATTTTAGCAGGCAACCTAAATCACACATTCGGGAAGTTAGACAGACATAGCAATAAAAAAGGCAAATTCAAAAGCTATTTGAGAATTGGGTTAAAAAAATCTATGACATAGTGGTATTGGATCATTCTCCTGTATCATGCTTCATTACACCAACAGAAAATACACTTAGTGACAGAATATGGAGAATGAACAGAGTGTATCTTCAAAACCCGAAATGTATTAAATGCGTGAACTAAAAAAATAAAAGACTTTAACCATTACAAATGAGGACAGAAAAAAGCCGACCCCGACATAATTCGGGACGCTTTTAAGGTGTGTATAAGGGAAATGACAATCTCATACTCTGCAAAAGCTAAATCTCAGTTAGAAAAAAAATCACTGTCTTAGGAAAAAGCCCATAAAAATCTTTACAAGGTAAAACATCTAATTAAATGTAGGAACTTAAGCAGGAATATGATGTTTTTCTTTTGAAGAGATCCAACAACTGCAGGTTAAACTCAAATAAAGCATACTATTTAAATGGCAAACAAACAAGGTAAACACCTCGCAGCCCTCACAAAACAAATACACGCCAAACCAGATAAAGAATACAAATGCTTTAATTAGAAACAACAACGCTATTAATAGCAATTTTAAAAGTTTCTATTAAAATCTATATAAATCAGAATTAAACAACAATTGGACTGCTCCTACAGCCTTCTTAGACCCAATAACCCTGAAGCAACTATCAGCAGACAAAAAATAATCACTAAAAATAGAAATGACCCAAAAATAAATATACACACTGTTAAAACATTTCCGAGGAGAAAAGCACCAGGTATGAACGGCTTTACAATATACATTTACACTGCTCAAAAAAATAAAGGGAACACTTAAACAACACAATGTAACTCCAAGTCAATCACACTTCTGTGAAATCAAACTGTCCACTTAGGAAGCAACACTGATTGACAATAAATTTCACATGCTGTTGTGCAAATGGAATAGACAAAAGGTGGAAATTATAGGCAATTAGCAAGACACCCCCAATAAAGGAGTGGTTCTGCAGGTGGTGACCACAGACCACTTCTCAGTTCCTATGCTTCCTGGCTGATGTTTTGGTCACTTTTGAATGCTGGCGGTGCTTTCACTCTAGTGGTAGCATGAGACGGAGTCTACAACCCACACAAGTGGCTCAGGTAGTGCAGCTCATCCAGGATGGCACATCAATGCGAGCTGTGGCAAGAAGGTGTGCTGTGTCTGTCAGCGTAGTGTCCAGAGCATGGAGGCGCTACCAGGAGACAGGCCAGTACATCAGGAGACGTGGAGGAGGCCGTAGGAAGGCAACAACCCAGCAGCAGGACCGCTACCTCCGCCTTTGTGCAAGGAGGAGCAGGAGGAGCACTGCCAGAGCCCTGCAAAATGACCTCCAGCAGGCCACAAATGTGCATGTGTCTGCTCAAACGGTCAGAAACAGACTCCATGAGGGTGTTATGAGGGCCCAACGTCCACAGGTGGGGGTTGTGCTTACAGCCCAACACCGTGCAGGACGTTTGGCATTTGCCAGAGAACACCAAGATTGGCAAATTCGCCACTGGCGCCTTGTGCTCTTCACAGATGAAAGCAGGTTCACACTGAGCACATGTGACAGACGTGACAGAGTCTGGAGACGCCGTGGAGAACGTTCTGCTGCCTGCAACATCCTCCAGCATGACCGGTTTGGCGGTGGGTCAGTCATGGTGTGGGGTGGCATTTCTTTGGGGGGCCGCACAGCCCTCCATGTGCTCGCCAGAGGTAGCCTGACTGCCATTAGGTACCGAGATGAGATCCTCAGACCCCTTGTGAGACCATATGCTGGTGCGGTTGGCCCTGGGTTCCTCCTAATGCAAGACAATGCTAGACCTCATGTGGCTGGAGTGTGTCAGCAGTTCCTGCAAGAGGAAGGCATTGATGCTATGGACTGGCGCACCCGTTCCCCAGACCTGAATCCAATTGAGCACATCTGGGACATCATGTCTCGCTCCATCCACCAACGCCACGTTGCACCACAGACTGTCCAGGAGTTGGCGGATGCTTTAGTCCAGGTCTGGGAGGAGATCCCTCAGGAGACCATCCACCACCTCACCAGGAGCATGCCCAGGCGTTGTAGGGAGGTCATGCAGGCACGTGGAGGCCACACACACTACTGAGCCTCATTTTGACTTGTTTTAAGGACATTACATCAAAGTTGGATCAGCCTGTAGTGTGGTTTTCCACTTTCATTTTGAGTGTGACTCCAAATCCAGACCTCCATGGGTTGATAAATTTGATTTCCATTGATCATTTTTGTGTGATTTTGTTGTTAGCACATTCAACTATGTAAAGAAAAAATTATTTAATAAGAATATTTCATTCATTCAGATCTAGGATGTGTTATTTTAGTGTTCCCTTTATTTTTTTGAGCAGTGTATTTGACATTCTGGGACAAAGTAGCACCCCTATTCATTCAAATGACAACACGTCACTCAATTCAGTGCTTCTGAGTTCCATGTATCAGTTATTTCAGTTATATTAAAACTAGGAAAATCTAGTCCCCTGAAGATTACAGACCCATACATTTAATAAACTGTGACAATAAAATAATAAAACTCACAAGCAACAGAATGGCAAAAGTCGTACCATATTAATCAAGGGTTTATAAAAAATAGACACTTACAAACAAATATAAGAACATGTTTCAGTATAATAAACTCAGCAAAAAAAGAAACGTCCCTTTTTCAGGACCCTGTCTTTCAAAGATAAGTCGTAAAAATCCAAATAACTTCATAGATCTTCATTGTAAAGGGTTTAAACACTGTTTCCCATGCTTGTTCAATGAACCATAAATAATTAATGACCATGCACCTGTGGAACGGTCGTTAAGACACAAACAGCTTACAGACGGTAGGCAATTAAGGTCACAGTTATGAAAACTTAGGACACTAAAAAGGCCTTTCTACTGACTCTGAAAAACACCAAAAGAAAGATGCCCAGGGTCCCTGCTCATCTGCGTGAACGTGCCTTAGCCATGCTGCAAGGAGGCATGAGGACTGTAAATGTGGATATGGCAATAAATTGCAATGTCCGTACTGTGAGACGCCTAAGACAGCGCTACAGGGAGACAGGATGGACCGCTAATCGTCCTCGCAGTGGCAGACCACTTGCAACAACACCTGCACAGGATCGGTACATCCGAACATCACACGTACAGGATGGCAACAACAACTGCCCGAGTTGCACCAGGAACGCACAATCCCTCCATCAGTGCTCAGACTGTCCGCAATAGGCTGAGAGAGGCTGGACTGAGGGCTAGTAGGCCTGTTGTAAGGCAGGTCCTCACCAGACATCACCGGCAACAACGTCGCCTATGGGCACCCACCGTCGCTGGACCAGACAGGACTGGCAAAAAGTGCTCTTCACTAACGAGTCGCGGTTTTGTCTCACCAGGGGTGATGGTCGGATTCGCATTTATCGTTGAAGGAATGAGCGTTACACCGAGGCCTGTACTCTGGAGCGGGATCGATTTGGAGGTGGAGGGTCCGTCATGGTCTGGGGCAGTGTGTCACAGCATCATCAGACTGAGGTTGTTGTCATTGCAGGCAATCTCAACGCTGTGCGTTACAGGGAAGACATCCTTCTCCCTCATGTGGTACCCTTCCTGCAGGCTCATCCTGACATGACCCTCCAGCATGACAATGCCACCAGCCATACTGCTCGTTCTGTGCGTGATTTGGTGCAGTCCATGAGGAGGAGATGCACTGCAATACTTAACTTCTGTAGGGTAGGGGGCAGCATTCGGAATTTTGGATGAAATGCATGCCCAAATTAAACTGCCTGCATCTCGGGCCCAGAATATATGATATGCATATATCTGGTAGATTTGGATAGAAAACACTCTACCGTTTCCAAAACTGTTAAAATAGTGTCTGTGAGTATAACAGAACTGATTTGGCAGGCGAAAACCTGAGAAAAATCCATTCAGGAAGTAGTTTCTTTTTTGGTTTTGTAGTTTTCTATTCAATGCCAATACAGTATCCATTGACTTAGGACTCAAATTGCAGTTTCTATGCCTTCCACTAGATGTCAACAGTCTCCAGAAATTGTTTCAGGCTTGTATTCTGAAAAATGAAGAAGTAAGAGCAGTCTGAATGAGTGGACCCTGCCGTGTCACAGAGCTGTTTCCTGCGCCAGACCGAGAGAGTGCGTTTCTTGTTTACCTTTTAAATTGACGACGTTATTGTCCGGTTGAAATATTATCGATTATTGAGGCTAAAAACAACCTGAGGTTTGAATATAAACATCTTTTGACATGTTTCTATGAACTTTACGGATACAATTTTGATTTTTTTGTCTTCCTGTTTTGACTGCGTTTGAGCATGTGGATTACTGAAGAAAACGCACGAACAAAACTGAGGTTTTTGGGTATAAAGAGACTTCATCGAACAAAAGGAACATTTATTGAGTAAATTAATGTCTGCTGAGTGCAACCATATGAAGATCATCAAAGGTAAGGGATTAATTTTATCTCTATTTCTAAATTGTGTAACTGTTCTACCTGGCTGGCTACTGTTTGTAATGATTTGTCTAGTGGGCTACGTTCTCAAATAATCGTAAGGTATGCTTTCGCCGTAAAGCATTTTTTAAATCTGACACCGTGGTTGGATTCACAAGCAGTTCATCTTTAAACCTATGTAAAATATGTTTTGTTTTCTGAATTTTTATAATGAGTATTTCTGTATTTGAATTTGGCGCCCAGCTGTTTCACTGGCTGTTGAAGAGGTGGGACGCTACCGTCTCACGTGCCCAAGAGAGGTTAATGCAGCTGGTGGCCACACCAGATACTGACTGTTACTTTTGATTTTGACCCCCCTTTGTTCAGGGAGACATTATTCCATTTCTGTTAGTCACATGTCTGTGGAACTTGTTCAGTTCGTCTCAGTTGTTGAATCTTGTTATGTTCATACAAATATTTACACATGTTAAGTTTGCTGAAAATAAATGCAGTTGTTAGTGAGAGGATGTTTCTTTTTTTGCTGAGTTTACAATACACGAAAAAAGAAGATGTAGATGTATCAGTAATGGCTGTTGATGCTGAAAAGGCTTTCAAACGTCTTGAATGGCCTTTTCTATTCCAAACTTAAGCCTTCAACCTTAAATATTACATACACTGAACAAAAATATAAACACAACATGTGAGGTGTTGGTCCCATGTTTCATGAGCTGAAATAAAAGATACCAAAAATGTTGTTTACATCCCTCTTAGTGAGCATATCAAGACGCTGATTAAACAGCATAATCATTACACAGGTGCATGCTCATCGTCCTCACTAGGGTCTTGACCTGACTGCAGTTCGGCATCGTTACCAACTTAAGTGGGAAAATATGAAATCGTGTGCTCTTCACGGATGAATCCCGGTTTCAACTGTACAGGGCAGATGGCAGATATTGTGTATTGCGGTGTGTGGGCAAGCGGTTTGCTTATGTCAATGTTGTGAGAGAGTGCCCCATGTTGGCGGGGGGTTTCTGGTATGGACAGGCATAACTATGGACAACGAACACAATTGCATTTTATCAATGGCAATTTGAATGCACAGAGATACTGTGACGAGATCCTGAGGCCCATTGTCGTGCCATTCATTCGCCGCCATCACCTCATGTTTCAGCATGATAATGAACGGCCACATGTCGCAAGGATCTTTACACAATTCCTGTTAGCAGAAAATGTCCCAGTTTTCCCATAGCCTGCATACTCACCAAACATGTCATCCACTGAGCATGTTTGGGATGCTCTGGATCGACGTGTACGACAGCGTGTTCCAGTTCCCGCCAATATCCACCAACTTAGCACAACCATTGAAGAGGAGTGGGACAACATTCCACAGGCCACATGTCGTACCGCATGAGGCAAATGGTGGTCACACTAGATACTGACTGGTTTGCTGATCCACACCCCTACTATATTTGTATTCTCAGTCATGTGACATCCATAGATTAGGGCCAAACGTAACAGGTATCAGTATTGGTTAACATGAATATGAATTGAACTTATTTCCCGAAGATCTTCTGATATACCAGACTAATATTGAAAATTTCAGAATACTCTAAAATGTCAGGATATGAAATGTAAGTGGAAAAAACTGAAAATGGCAAAAGGAAAAAGAATAACTCATGAACTACAGCAATCCTTTAAGTTAAATAATTAGTATGCTTAATAAGTGACAAACACCAAATATATAAAGATAACTTAATATCATTCCTCAACAACATGAAAGCAGATTAATTAATTAATTAAATGGAACAATATTCCCATAAATATTACAGGAAGAATAAACCTTGCTAGAATGGCATGGCTCCCAAAGGCTTTATATATTTTTTTCAGTAATACCAATTACCTCACTGAAGATATTCTTTAAAAAATATTACTTGGCCATTACAGACTTTATATGGGAAAATAAAACTCACAGAATAAATAGGAAAGTTTTACATCTCCCTAAGTCTGAGGGTGGATTTAACCGTCCAGACTTAGAATTGTATCAACTCACCACCCAAGGCTTTTATTTGAGACATTGTTAAAGGCACTAAAGAGGAACAATGGGTACATATTGAAGATGTGCATGCTCATCCCCAGTATCTTTTCATGTGTCTGTTTTCAAAGGATGGAGCTAAGAACATCATAGTTAAGAACACTATAACAATATGGAAGAACATTAAACAGATTCTACAAGAACCAATATCACTTCCAAAAAACACACCCCTATTGAACAATCCATGCATAGTTTTCAGAATTCACAGATAAATTGGCCCACGTCAAAAACTAAAGGCATAGAAACCGTAAATGACTTGGTAATAGGAAATAAAATGATTTCCATGACAGAATTAAAAAGCCATTTTGGACAGACCAATATAGAAATCATGAAATTTCGATCTGAAATCTTTTGGACATCAGAGCAATGTTGGGGGAATTCTATTTGAATCAGAAAAGGATACTCATATTATAGGTAGGGCTGTTGCCTGACCATACTGCGACACCGGCAGTCACGAGTCATGACCGCAGTCAAATTCCCTGTGACCTTTGGTCATGGTAATCTCAATCTAAGTCTGCGCAAATGTATGACGCTGATGGGTAGCCTACCAAACTTGCTAATGACCCTTGCTAATGATCTGGTACTTAGCGCTCTATTGTCCCTCTAACCACTCTCTAAAGACATCATGATTGAATTTGAATAATCTGAATGATGAGGACAAACCTTGTATGATGGGAGTTAGATTTCCCATTCCGAAATGGACAATGGAAAGTCCCGGACCCAACATGCATACTTTTTAAAAACCTGTTCTGAAAGGACCTAAAAGGACAACTGGTCCGATTTGAGTGAAGGAAGCAGCAGAAAAGCCAATTGTTTTGATACTTTATTAAACCGGAGCCATGGAGAAAGGGAGCGAGAGAGAGGCAAAGAGCGAGCAGCTGTAAGCTATTAGGAAGCGGAAGCTGTTCGGTGTGTGAATGTGAGTGAAAGGCAATTTATGCTTGATCCGGATATAGAAAATGTGGTCGGAGGCGCCATATGGATGGTGTGACGTAATTGAGGAGCCTCCGGAGGCATGTAAAGGCCTAATTGAGCTCCATACTGCATCGCCGTGCGCTTCTAAAATGTTATAACAATGCAGAGGGCTCAGTATTGCTCTGCATTGACATGATTGGTTGGCGTTAGGTGAGGACGGGAGGTCCTGTATAAACACAAACTCACTTCCTTGTCAACTTCCTCCACAACATCTCTGCGCTGCTCCGCGAAGCGCAAGAAGTAAAAATGCCCTGACTTCTGCAGAAGCCATTATCACCGTAAATGCTGCATGGCCAATGCAGAGGTCGGATTGACCATGCAGCGCCTTTTAGACATGCGAGGCTCATAGGGAGAGACTGCAACCATTGTTATCTCGCGCTAGACTAACTTCGCGCTAGACTAACTTCGCGCTAGACTAACTTCGCGCTAGTTATTTATCATCCCATCCGATTGCATTGTACCTGTCTTGACTGCATCAAACCAAGAGAAGGTAGCTAACTAGGATAATTGAAGCTAGCCATAATGTTACTGCGTTTCTCATCGTCCTACAGTTAAGCCAATTTAGGCTTGATCCGCAAATGTGGTCAGATGATTCCTATGGAGCTCAGTCAAGCTCAGTTCTACATCGGCATGTGCCTCTCAAACTTTGTAACAATGCGGGTGGCTCTGTATAGCTCGGCATTGACATAATTGGTTGATGGTAGGTCGGGGCGGGTGGTCCTGTATAAACACAAACACACTTCCTTGACAACAGCTCTGCGAAGCGCAAACAAGTATGTTTGCTCTCTCTTCTGAGGCGGCTGAATGCAGTAAATGCTGTATGGCCACTGCAGACCTCGGATTGACCATGCAAAGTCTTTTAGCCTACACATAATTCCACTCAGATTTATAGCCGAAGTAGCAGCCTTCCTGTTGGATTTTGGTCGTTGTGTTGTAGCCTTTCTTTCTCTTTTCACTTTTAAATCTGTCATTTTAATTCCATTTGACATTGATTAGATACCCCGTAACCTTCTTGCTACACAAGCATAGCAGCAATGTAATTGTCACTCTCTCTCTCCACTGGAAGTGCAAGGATCAGAGCACATGCCTTTTTTTTGCAACTTTTTCCAAATCATCAATATAGAGTTGCATCATGCAGCCCTTATGTTTTGATTTCTAAGACATTCCCAGGTGTATAGGCAACTAATCACAACTAAATAAATACTATATTTTATTAATGGCTATATTAAATGGATTTATACGACTTTTTAAAATGTAAATGTTCCAAAGGAGAGTTTAAATTAATTAACGGGCAATTACCATGAGACGGGCAGTCATTTGCATGACAATTACCATCTGACAAAATGTCATGACGATAGGTAAGATATACAAAACCTTGCAGCAAGCCTATCCAACTACTAGAAAAAGACTAACGAAATTACAGTTTATGAAAATGTACGCTTAATCCAGTATAAACTAATTGTAATAACGAAGCTGTGAGTCGGAAAGCAGGTGCTGGTGAAACGTTTAATAAAACAACAAAACCTGTAACGAGACAATTTCATAAGGCTACACGCCGGTAAACAAGAACAATACAAACTGGTGAGAAAACATAAGGGAGTGACATATAAATGGGAGGAAATTATGAAGGTAATGAAGTCCAGGTGTGAATCATAATGATTAATAGGTGCACGTAATGATGAGTGCCAGGTGTGCGTAATGTTGAATCCCAGGACCGGTGGTTAGTATTCTGGCTACTTCGTACGCCGGAGGGGAGGAGCAGGAGAAGATGTGACACTAATGTACAGAATTTATTATATAAGAGACAAAATTCACACATTTTACAGCACAATGGCAGGGTCATGTTTTAAATGTAAAACTAACAGTGACTCATGATTCATGATATAAAGTCCAAAAGTTATGGGCGTTAGAAAGTTGGCTGTCTGAAATGTTACCGTATAGATTTAATTTGAATCCTTCTATCTACATATTTCAAGACATGTTATATGAAGGTGAGGTGAGATACCCAATGGGTTGGACCATACTTTTCTCATCAATCATTTTTTAAATACGTTAGCCTAAAAACTGGAAATCAAATGAGCCTCCATCGTTAAGACAGTGGAGGAATCAAGTGCATTATTATCAAAATATTGAAAAAATGTGGGCTACATAGAAAAACAAATAGTCGGTCAATGCCAATAATAATCATACTATACTGCAGGTAAGTACAATAAATATTCAAGGTAATTATTTATATAGTTACCACACTACAACACTTCTCCCCCCTTAATTTCAATCCCCCCTGTAAGGAAAGAACATATGGTTAACCAGAAAACCACATCAGTGTTTTCGCTTCTCTTCTTCACAACACTCTAGTGTTACTGTAAATGTAAACAAACAGAAATCTGAACCTCTCTCTCTCTGCACATCTCGTTGCTCCTAAACTTAAACTTCTTTACTTGTGCAGTCATCGATTGTATGCCCCCCGATTACAGTCCTACTGATAATCTCATAAATAAAGCACATATTAATCTAAAATCATAGCCTACATGTTTAGGTTTGTGCTCTTAAATTGTACCTGAAGGTTCCTGTTCTGAGTCTGACTGAACTGACCACCATCTCCAGTTTTGCAGGAGCACCTGAAGCTCTAGTGCTGCTACTGCTGCTTCCTTCTCCACCTTTTCAAAGAAAATACTCTATTATCATACTCACTATCATTAGTGTATCAGTAGGCTACATTAATACAGCTCTGGAAAAAATGATGGTCTCTTAATTTGGAGTGGTCTCTTAATTTTTCCCAGAGCTGTATATTATTGTAGTAACTTGTAATGCTGGTACTAATGGTGCTAATGATCTTTGTCATTGCCTGTGCTGTGTCATACGTTCATGGATGTATTATGGTTACGTTACTGTAGCCTGTTTCGCTGTACAGTGTATGTGCACTTTCCCTAGTTTATGTGGCATGAGTCATGACCGAATGCTGGCAAGTCCACAGTCTAGGTTTACTATTTTTTACTAGTTGAAACATATTGCCTTCAATGTTATATTATGATTGCTATGTTGCACTCATTGCTATGATATAATTCCTCCACGAAGACGTAAGACGTACAAACTGTTTAGCCTACCGGCCGTTGTGTCACTATTATTAGCTAGGCTACTTAGCTAGCCATGCTGGGTGTCGTGTGTATGTGTCAGTGTGTGTGTTTTAGCTAGTGTTTTTGACTGACCTGGTCCCTTACTGGCGAACATGTCGCTTATTTTGCAGCATTTAGCTGCGTCTGTGGCAAGGGCCTTCCTCTTTTTTATTCTCTCCCTCTCTGCTCCACCTTTCCTTTTCTGACCGTCCATTTCGCCATGCGACTTGTCTAAAATGTTATCGATAGAGAAGCATGTTGCTATGTGTCACGGAGAGACCTGAAGTCATTTTTGTCGCGCGGGAACACTGCAGCGAGAGAGTGAGAGTCGCACCTGATGCTTGGATTCTCTGTCAACTCATTCCTGCTTGCTATATTATCGCTGGTCAAGTTGACTATTCACGGCAGGCCAAAACGACCCTCAGGCCACCGAGAAATGTCACGGTGCTCCCGACAGCCAGTCTGCCACTGCTCACAAACACACAACTCGTCAATAACAAAACCCAACTATCCCATGACCAGACTCTGCGGACCCGGTGACAGGTCCAGTTGAAGACCCTAGAGTATACAGACATATTGCAGGGGTCAGATCATAGGATCCTAGGATTAACATATATCACGAGAAAGCTACGGGTGTCTAGTAGGAAGATAGAGTGTAAAATGTGGTTTCTGCTACGATAAACTCACCCCCCCCACATATAAGCAGCATGTCCTGCTTATTATAGCCGACAAGGTTACCATGTCGACACATTAATATTCTACATAATGACCATTTTAGGCCATAGTTGGAGATGTAGTTGAAACAGTTGCAGTTTCAAACATTTAAATCACAGATGTCTAGGTGCCCGAATGAATGTGAAAATGTTTGTGAGATTCCCCCAGATGTACCTGCAACAACATTCCTTAGCCCCAGGTTGTGAAAGGGTCTTATGTCATTTGTGTTTTTCCAGTTGAGCGGTCTTGCCAGAGCATGACTTATCAGTGCTGCCATTATCCTTCTTGTTGTCGCTTGGACATTACAACCTCCAATGGTCCACAGATATGTAATCTAAAATTTAAGGGAAATAAATAAAAACTAAAATGTATAATGGAAAGAGAGACACTATTAGTAAGAAAGTATTTACTGTATTGAGTGAGTTTACCAAGTCTTTTCGACTTTGGTGGTCCTCAAGTTTTTGTTCCAGGCGATCAAGTTCATCATAGTTTTGTAAGGGTAGGCTGATGTCGTCAGATAAAGTGATCTCTGCTGTACTTGATCGAGAGAGACCATTTTCTCAAGTTTTGTCAGTCTGTTCTTCATATCTTCAAGCGCATTGACCAAGTACCTATCAATATCTGACAAGAAAGCATCTAATCACAAACTTTGGCCACCTGTATTCAGCGAGGCTGAAAGCCCAATTGCGTTATTTTTATAATATCAGCTTAGCGAAGAATTTTGCAAGACATACCTGCAGACAGAGAGTGGCTAGCATGCAAAGGGTGGCTCAGAGGCAGCGGGTCTCTCGGCGCTAGAGGATGGCTTGGAGTCAGAGAGCATCTTGCAGATTGGGGGTGACTCAAAGGAAGTGAGTGGCTCACAGGGTTCATAGGGTTGCTGGTAGACGGAGAGTTACTGGGAGGTGAAGGTATTGGTGGTGTTGGGACTGGAAGCACAGACAACTGGACACAGGTCACTTGCACTTGGAAAGTTCTGTTGCCTTTTCAGAAGTGCTGGCTCCAAATCAACGTATCGCTTGTTTGGTCTGGTGAAAATAGAGAACTATTTTAGATACATACCCCAAGACCACAAAAATATGAACGTAAAGATTCTTCACATAACTTTGCTGTAAGTATAACCGCTATGTATTTTATAGCACTCGCAAGCCAACATTTCTCACAACTTGTGTAAATGTCATACCACATGCAAGACACACACGGTTGAAGTGTAGAACATCACACAATTTTCATGAGGTGTATATAATTATTCAAGATATACTGTATTGTCCTAATAAATCAGAGGTTAAGGACACAATAAATAGATCTTACTGTCTCGACCATTGACTGCGTTCAAGTTCTTCTGGATCACGTTGTAAAACAATTTTGGTCTCCGCTTCTCTAGCTTTGAATCTTGCTTTTTCATAATCAACCGTAAGAAAGACAAACTAATTTAATTTGGCAGCTGTTCGCACTTTGTGGGACGTACTGTACAAAAAAATATATTCACCCCTTAATATGACATTATGCTGTTCAAGACGTTATTCTTTCAGCACACCATATGGGTCAAAAGTCTAATGCTATTTGCATGTTCCTATTGTATTTTTGTGGGTGACCCTACATGCAGAAAGAATTCAGAAAGAATGCCTACCTTCTGTGCCTAAAATTGTCATCTCATATGAAATCCATGTTTCACCAGGTACTTCACGACTCATTAAAGCTCTCTTGTGTTTGTTCGGATCGGTATAAGGTGGCCATAATGTTATGGATGAGTCCTCCTGATTCTATTTTTGCCGTTTGTAGGACAGTACGAGCTTGCTTTGGTAGATTTGGATGGGATTCCTTCAGCACACCAAGAAGATCTGAGAGGGTGTCCTGTGGTATATAATTTCTCAATGCCCACTCACATAACACCTTGCATAACTTTGCAGAATTATTATCTTCCTCTTCTTCCTCATCAAAGCCGTCACTTGCCTCTTCACTATCATCAGAAGAACTTAAGCAATCCAGATACACATAATCTTCTTCATGATTAGGCTCCTCGTGGAGATTCAATTCCAGATGAACGTCTTCTAACACTTGAGAATCATTAATATCCTCTAGTGAAGATGATGAATTGGCAAACAGTTGGAGTATTCTTAATGTGCGCCTTCGTTTCGTCCAATAACTTCTGCCAGACATAACTGCCGTTGGACAGCCACTACTACTGCAAGTGAATTATGCTTCAGATAAACTGACTACATTCAGAGGATGACTGGCCTTAACTCTGAGGCTTTTGTTCAGTGGAGGTTTCAGAAAATCTGTGAAAAAAAGAAGACGTGAAACAGTGTGGAATAAGTGAAGAATGTGGGTTAAGTATGCGGGATATGGTACAGCTAAATTATGGACACATAATTTGATAGATTGTTACTTGCCTTGCAAAATGTTAGACAGTTACACATTAAATTGACAATTTTACTGTATCCAAATGACTGTTGACTAACCCCATTCCGTACAAATTTGCGTAACCGCAGCATTCAAACGAGGCTGCAATGAAAACTAATGGGACTTTAGCGACTGTATTGGCATCAAAATCTGGGGTGTGAACTATGTTTCTATTCAAGCTTTGATTGACATGCTAATGGCCCAATAGTATTGGAGAAAAGTTGAAAAACGGACCCTTCTGACGCTGTACTTTAAATTGTGATGTGTCATGACATAACGTACAGCATGCATAATGCAATTCATTCTGTGTAGTACAGCCTCTCTCCACCAGGTGTAGCGCCTCATAAAAACAAGAAAGGGACAGGGTAAGGGGGGGATACCTAGTCAATTGTACAATGCATTTATTTTTTGCGTCATCACTGCAAGCCAACATGACTCTCAAAAGCCGCAACAGCCGCTGTTTACTTCTGAAGATAACTTTAGCGCTGCCCTAAAAACCCGATTCAAATTCGACACAAACCTTCAAACAAGTATGTAATGACACATTATTGTCACGTCCTGACCATAGTGCTTATGTGTTTTGCTTGTTTTAGTGTTGGTCAGGACGTGAGCTGGGTGGGCATTCTATGTTGTGGGTCTAGTTTGTCTGTTTCTGTGTTCAGCCTAATATGGTTCTCAATCAGAGGCAGCTGTCAATCGTTGTCCCTGATTGAGAATCATATATAGGTGGCTTGTTTTGTGTTGGGGATTTGTGGGTGGTTGTTTCCTGTGTCAGTGTTGGTGCCACACGGGACTGTGACGGTTGGTTCGTTTTTGTTGTTTTGTATTTTGTCTAGTTTTCGTGTTATTAAATCATGGAAACTTACCACGCTGTACATTGGTCCTCCGATCCTTCTCGCCTCTCCTCGTCCGATGAGGAGGACGACTTAGACTGCCGTTACAATTATATAAACTCTTTAAAGTGTTTTATTTACATTTTAGAGGTGATAAGTTGGACAGATTGGGTGAAGAAAACCGTTTCCCCACACGGCTTAACTCCCACTTTCCCTATCATGTAGTAGGTTTCACTTCCCCACCATGGCGTACGATCGTGGATTCGCCTTGGACTACACAAGCTTACAAACAGATTTTGCATCTGAGTTCCTAGAGTGTGCGGCTCTCCTTTATTTTTAAGTTTTCTACTCCGCTAGCCAGCACCTCGCCTAAATAGGTTTGCGTTTCTTTTTCTTCTAGATTCACTTCCCACCCGTCATTTAAAAAAAAGACCCGACAGAGCTCATTGCCTTCTTCAATCATGCAGAGGCAGCATGAAGGTCTCATCATTGATTTTGCTGGAAAGGGGAGCAATTGTGCTTTACAACTATAGCTAGCTAACTGTTGAATATCGCCACAGAAAAGAATAGTGGCAACTAACTTGCTTAGCCAGTCAAGTTAGAAGTGCACACATCTAGATGCTAGCCTGTGGTAACGTTAGCCCAAAAGCAATAACCTTAAGATAGCAACCTAGTACTATACATAGATGTATAAGCTTACTCCCTTGCACTAGATGTGTACATTTTAATCTCAAGTTAGTTATGTCCCCTTTCATAGATGTTACTTAGCTAAAGACTTACATGAGTCTTATTAGCCAAGTGATCTTAGTCAATTTAGGCTTTGTAATATTTTTATGCTACCGTGGCTAACGTAAGCTAACATCGTAATTCTGGGCCACCACACCACTATAACCAGAAGCTAACTTTGGGTAAGTGACAGATTTCTGACCTAAAGTTTAGCTTTAAAATATGTATATTTGCGTTGAAACAGGTTGGGTTGAAACAGCGAACTCGCTGATAATTGACTAACTTTTGTAAAACGGCCACACAGTCAACATTAAGTAACTTCATTATAGTTCTAACATTAGCCTAGCTAGTTAATGTTAGCTATTCTAGCTCTTGCTAAATTAGTTTGTTGGCCAGACAAGCAATGTTACCATCGGTAAAATATTCAAACCAGTTAGTCTAGGTAGCTTATCCATTTACTAAGTTAACAAATCACATTTTTTCACAAAACAAGTAACGTCAACAAATGTTATGGCTGAGCCGATTGCTTACCTGTCAGTTTGTGAAGTCAACCGTTCCCTCAATAAAAAAACGTTTAAGCGCAGGCTCGCGCTGGTCTTCACTGAGTGCGGGTCCAATCTCAACCGCTCAGTGGTGGCCCAGAATGTTCTCGACCTCGAGGGGCCACTGATGGCTGATTTCGGGCTCTCAGCCCCAAAGGGCCCCGCTCAATCATGTTTGCTTGGATAATAACTATGAACACATAAATAGCATACAAACTATACTGCAGTTAAGTACAATACATATTCAATGTAATTATTTATATAGTGTCCACACTACAAGAATGTGTATTAGACTAACTTGTCAAATTGCTCTCTGTGTAAAGTGACGAGTCCACGTAATTATCGCAGATTGAATCTCACATGAGTTTTGCCCTCCCTTTGAAATGTATAGTTACATGTATTGTGTTAGTGTGTTGAAAAGGGAGGCCTACAGCCAACAGATAGAAAATTAAGATTATGAATGAATATAATAAGGAGCTAGCTCTTTCTTCAACCTTGCACATAATACACTGCTATTGCCCAATAATCATATTACATACTGTAGGCTATATTAAATGGACGTGTACACCTAAATGTTGTCCTACAACGTTTAATATGCATTTTTATAATATTCTGCTTCGCCAAATATGCGTTATTTGAGGAGGAAGAGCATTACAAAGTGTAAAATAGGATTGTAGTTTGCACTCTCATTATCATCGTACAGATGGTAGTATTGCAGTTCTTTTAAATTAAGTCTATCCCAAGTCTGGAGGCCTCGAATCGGCAGTCTTAATGTAGGAAGACACTTAGCTGTCATTAGTATATTCTTATGTAGGCTACACTTAAATGCAGGCCTACAACGTTTAATGGCGCCGGATGGGATGGCTGCCGTTTTATGGGCTCCTAACCAACTGTGTAACTTATTATGTAAATCAAGTTTTTTCTACCGCCTCTTATGACCGAAAAAAGCTACTGAACATTAGAAAAGAGATTACTCACCTCGATCTGGACAAAGTGTTTTCTTTAATATTAGAGTCCGACGTGAAGGATATAATGCTTTCTGGAGAACAGGTCCAAATCCCCGTCATTCGCGTGAAGAAAAGGCGAAGATACCGAGGGAGAAGGTCGGGATGCCTTGTTAGGATTCGTAGGCAAGTGAGTAAATCACCATTACCATCGGTTCTTTTGGCCAACGTGCAATCACTGGAAAACAAACTCGATGATCTACGGTCGAGACTACCTACCAACAGGACATAAAAGACTGTAATATCTTATGTTTCACCGAGTCGTGGCTGAATGACGACACGGATAATATAGAGCTGGCTGGTTTTTCTGTGTATCGCCAGGACAGAGTAAATACGTCTGGTAAGACGAGGGGCGGTGGTGTGTGTCTATTTGTCAATAACTGCTGGTGCGCGAAGTCTAATGTTAAAGAAGTCTCGAGGTATTGCTCACCTGAGGTAGAGTACCTCATGATAAGCTGTAGACCACACTATCTACCAAGAGTTCTCATCTATATTATTCGTAGCGGTCTATATACCACCACAAACCGATGCTGGCACTAAGATCGCACTCAACGAGCTGTATAAGGCCCTAAGCAAACAAGAAAATGCACATCCAGAAGCGGCGCTAGTGGCCGGGGACGTTAATGCAGGCAAACTTAAATCCATTTGACCTAATTTATACCAGCATGTCACATGTGCAACCAGAGGAAAACAAATAGACCACCTTCACTCCACAAACAGAGATGCATACAAATCTCTCCCTCTCCCTCCATTTGGCAAATCTGACCATAACTCTATCCTCCTGATTCCTGCTTACAAGCTAAAACAGAAAGTACCAGTGACTCACTCAATACGGAAGTGGTCCGACGACGCGGATGCTACGCTTCAGGACCGTTTTGCTAGCACAGACTGGAATATGGTCTGTGATTCATCCAATGTCACTGAGGAGTATACCACCTCAGTCACCAGCTTCATCAATAAATGTATTGAGGACTTGGTCCTCACAGTGACCGTACATACATATCCCAACCAGAAGCCATGGATTACAGGCAACATCCGCACCGAGCTAAAGGCTAGAGCTGCTGTTTTCAAGGAGTGGGACACTAATCTGGACTCCCGCTATGCCCTCAGATGAACCATCAAACAGGCAAAGCTTCAATATAGGACTAAGATTGAATCCTACTACACCGGCTCTGACGTTTGTCGGATGTGGCAGGGCTTGCAAACTATTACAGACTACGTAGGGAAACCCAGCCACGAGCTGGCCAGTGACGCGAGCCTACCAGACAAGCTAAATACCTTTTATCTCGCTTCGAGGCAAACAACACACGTTCCGGATGACTGTGTGATCACTCTCTCCTTAGCCGATGTGAGCAAGATCTTTAAACAGGTCAACATTGACAGGTCCGCGGGGCCAGATGGTTTTTCAACCTCTTCCTGACCGAGTCTGTAATACCTACAGGTTTCAAGCAGACCACCATAGTCCCTGTGCGCAAGAATGCGACAGTAACCTGCCAAAATGACTGCCGCCCCGTAGCACTCACGTCGGTAGCTATGAAGTGCTTTGAAAGGCTGGTCATGGCTTACATTAACACCATCATCCCGAAAACCCTAGACCCACTCCAATTCGCATACCGCCCCAACAGATCCACAGATGATGCAATCTCAATCGCACTCCACACTACCCTTTCCCACCTGGACAAAAGGAACACCTATGTGAGAATGCTGTTCATTGACTGCATCTCAGCGTTCAATACCATAGTGCCCACGAAGCTCATCACCAAGCTAAGGACCCTGGGACTAAACACCTCCCTCTGCAACTGGATCCTCAACACCGGTTCCCCTCAGAGGTTTGTGCTTAATCCCCTCCTGTACTTCCTGTTCACCCACGACTGCGTGGCCAAGAATGACTTCAACACCATCATTAAGTTTGCTGATGACACAACAGTGGTAGGCCTGATCACCAACAATGATGAGACAGCCTATAGAGAGGTCAAAGACCTGTAAGTGTGGTGCCATTGCCAACAACCTCTCCCTCAATGTGAGCAAGACAAAGGAGATAATCATGGACTACAGGAAAACGAGGGCCGAACAGGCCCCCATTTACATCGACAGGGCTGAAGTGAAGGGTTTTGAGGGTTTCGAGCTCCTTGGTGTCCACATAACCAACAAACTATCATGGTCCAAACACACCAAGACATTCATGAAGAGGGCACGACAACACCTTTTCTCCTCAGAAGACTGAAACGATTTGGCATGGGTCCCCAGATCCTTAAAAAGTTCTATAGCTGCACCATCAAGAGCATTCTGACCGGTTGCATCACCGCCTGGTATGGCAACTGCTTGGTATCTAACGCTACAGAGGATAGTGCGTACGGCCCAATACATTACTGGGGCAAAGCTTCCTGCCATCCAGGACCTATATACCAGGCGGTGTTAGAGGAGGGCCCAAAAAATTGTCAAAGACTCCAGTCACCCAAGTCATAGACTGTTCTCTCTGCTACCGCACGGCAAGTGGTACCGGAGTGCCAAATCTAGGTCCAAAAGGCTCCTTAACAGCTTCTATCACCAAGCTATAAGACTGCTGAGCAATTAATCAAATGGCCACCTGGACTATTTGCATTGACAGGCAGTGAAGTGTTTATTCCTCAACAAAAAAGCTTGATGTGAGGGGGGCTTCAAACCACGGTTAAAGTGCCACCTAGAAATGACGGCAAAAAAAGAAAAAAAAAAGAAGCAACGATGATAATGATAGCTTACATGTGTGCTAAATTATTTTACAATTCCATACGTTTTTTTTTTTTACCATGTATGATAAACGTACATGTTGTAAGGACCTCTTATTATTTTTCCATAACAGCACATGGATGTGTGGGAAACATTAACAAAAACGTGGAACTTTGCCATATTTGCGAAAAGTGAAAATGTTGTCTAACGTTAGTAGTAGCTAGTAGCTTAGTCAAGGATGCATCAATGCAATATTGGCACACAACATTTTGTTATAGACAAACGGAACAAAAGTAATTATTGAATTTGTTGGTTTAAAATATCCCTCTAGTGGCCAGAGATGCTGAATATAAAGTTTTTGATCTTTGATTAAACAACATTTTTATTGTTACATACAATCAGTGCCACCTGTTAAGGTTTGCATTGGGCTAATGTGTGCCATGTTATCTGATAGGACCAGCTACAATTTAGCATTTTGTCACATGCATGTACATTTTAATTGGCTGATACACATTTTGTCCTGTAGAACTTGTTTAAATTTAAATGGTTGCTTGTGTTTGCAAGTATGGACCCACCATGTTTTGAGGCTAATTGTGTTTACATTTACTTTGTTTACAAACAAAGGAGTAAAACAAGCTCATATTTTAGGTTCTGATGGGGTATGACAGTTGAACTAAGATCATGAGGCATTTAGAAGTTATGAATCAATGGGTACATATCATTAATTCCTAATTACAAAAATGGATGTAGCAGATTGTACCTTTTTTCCCCCCAGAAATGAGAAAATACACTATATATACAAAAGTATGCGGACACCCCTTCAAATGAGTGGATTCGGCTATTTCAGCCACACCTGTTGCAGCCAGGTTTATAAAACACAGCCATGCAATCTCCATAGACAAACATTGGCAGTAGAATGGTCTTACTGAAGAGCTCAGTGACTTTCAACGTGGCACTGTCATAGGATGCCACCTTTCCAACAAGTCTGTTTGTCAAATATCTGCCCTGCTACAGCTGCCCCGGTCAACTGTAAGTGCTGTTATTGTGAAGTGGAAATGTTTAGGAGCAACAACGGCTCAGCTGCGAAGTGGTAGGCCACACAAGCTCACAGAATGGGAGTGCTGAAGTGCATAGCGCATAAAAATCGTCTGTCCTCGGTTGCAACACTCACTACCGAGTTCCAAACTGCCTCTGGAAGTAAAGTCAGCACAATAACTGTTCGTTGGGAGCTTCATGAAATAGGTTTTTCATGGTTGGGGTTAGGCCCCTTAGTTCCAGTGAATCGAAATCTTAACCCTACAACATACAATGACATTCTAGACGATTCTGTGCTTCCAACTTTGTGGCAACAGTTTGGGGAAGGCCCTTTCCTGTTTCAGCATGACAATGCCCCCGGGCACAAAGCGAGGTCCATAAAGAAATGGTTTGTTGAGATTGGTGTGGAAGAACTTGACTGGCCTGCACAAAGCCCTGACCTCAACCCCATCGAACACCTTTGGGATGAATTAGAACACTGACTGCGAGCCAGGCCTAATCGCCCAATATCAGTGCCCGACCTCACTAATGCCCTTGTGGCTGAATGGAAGTCCACGCAGCAATGTTAAATATCTAGTTGAAAACCTTACCAGAGGAGTGGAGGCTGTTATAGCCTAGGCGTCCCGTCAGCGGTGAAATTGGAGGGCGCGCAATTCAAATAAATACTCGTAATACTAAACATTTATGAACATACAAGTATCTTATATCGGTTAAAAGCTTAAATTCTTGTTAATCTAACTGCATTGTCAGATTTACAATAGGCTTTACAGTGAAAGCATAGCATGTGATTGTTTGAGGACGGTGCCCCACATCAACATATTTTTCAACCAGCACAGGCGTCATAAAATCACAAATAGCGATTAAATAATCATTTACTTTTAGAAAATCTTCCTCTGTTTGCAATCCCAAGAGTCACAGCTACAACATGCATGGTCGTTTTGTTAGATAAAATCCTTCTTTATATCCCAAAAAAGTCTGTTTATTTGGCGCCATTGATTTCAGTAATCCACTCGTTCAACATGCAGACAAAGGAATCCAGAAAGCTACTGCTAAACTTAGTTAAAACAAGTCAAACTACGTTTCTATTAAATCCTCAGGTACCCTAAAATGTAAATAAACTATAATATTTCATACGGAAAGTAGTATGTTCAATTGAAAAGTAAAATTGGCAAGTGCGCGTCCTCTTCCTTACGCGCCCACAGACTGATTTCCAACTGTGACTCTCAGTACCAAAACTCAAATTTCTTCCTCGTTTTGGAAGAAACAAGCCTGAAACCTTGAACAAAGACTGTTGACATATACTGGAAGCAATAGGAAGTGCAATCTGGGAGCTGGAATTACATAGCTTTCCATTGAAAGAGCATGGGATAAAAAAAAAGTCAAAGTCAAAGTATTTTCTTTCCAATGATACCAATTATATACATATCCTGGCTTCTGGTCCTGAGTAACAGGCAGTTTACTTTGGGAACGTCAGTCAGGCAGAAATTCTGAAAAAAGGGCCCTAAGTTATAGCAGCAAAGGGGGATCAACTCCATATTAAAGCCCATGATTTTGGAATAAGATGTTCGACGAGCAGGTGTCCAAATACTTTTGGTCATGTAGTGGAGTTTGACAACCCTGTTCGTAAGCTTTTCAATTATATAAATCTCAACTGTTTATTATTTCCAGTGATAAAACATGGATATATCATGGGGTATGCAAAATGGGTCAACTTTGAGCTCCTTTATCTCTTGAATGTTTTGGCATTGAGGTCCAAAAAGTAACTTTCTGAGCACTTCTACAATGGGCAATTACTGTATGCATGGAAGGTTTCGTTCAAATAAAAAAGGGTGCTGTCAAAAAGTAATTTAATTCAAATGGATTTATTCCCAGAGATATGAGCACAGGGATGTTAGCATGTGGACATATTATACTACATAATGTTTGGCCATGCACATATGAGCAATAGGAGTCGAAGATATTTTCATGGATAAATATAATAACTTAACCCATAACAGTCTAAACCCTGTGTTTTCACTTAAAGGGATTGTTCAACAATACATATTTAGATATTGGTTTTCATACGTTGAAAGACAAGAAGTGACTGGAATACACACTTTGTAGGCTACTCTCCACGCAGCCAGAGACAGTATTGCACTTACAAGAAAACACATTGACTAGTGAAACGCACCCTCCGCCTTCTGATTGGACCAACAAACTATCAATCAACAGAAGTTGGGTGAGCTAGGGCTGAGATAAGGTTTTGGGGAGTAGCAAGTGTGAAACGGAATTGGAAAACATTATTTTTTTCATACATATTTTAATAGGCTTCATTTAGCCTACCACCTTGGCTTAATGATATGGCCACTAACATAGGCCTACTGCATTTCACCAAATTCTTGTTTAAAAAACATCCAATTTGTGCTTCAGAACCAAAAAGTTGCACATCTTGCCTGTTGACCTGTTCCCCGGACCTGCAACCTTATCCCCGACCTGCTGTTTCGAATCTCTCTTTCTAGCACCTGCTGTCTCGACCTCTGAATGCTCGGCTTTTAGCTGACTGACATTTACTCCTGAGGTGCTGACCTGTTGAACCCACTATAACCACTGTTATAATTATTTGAACCTACTGGTCATCTATGAACGTTTGCCATTCTTGAAGAACGATCTAGCCTTAATAGCCATGTACTCAATCTCCACCGGCACAGCCAGAAGAGGACTGGCCACCCCTCAGAGCCTGGTTTCGCTCTCGGTTTCTTGTGAGGTTCCTGCCTTTCTAGGGAGTTTTTCCTAGCCACCGTGCTTCTATATCTGCATCGCTCTGCTTATGTAAAAAGGGCTTTTATTTTATAGATTGATTTATTGTAGGGCTGACCCCATTTAGTCGACTAGTCGATTGTTTTGTCGATAGGGTGTTGGCCGACCAAGATTTCTTTAGTCGAGCAGGAGCAAAACAAATTCAAATAAAAAATATCATAGTGTAGAAGACATATGTCTGAGTCACGCTGAGTGGACTGATCCATTGTGGAGGCCTTGGGGATTGAACAGTCCATCAGTCTAAGAAGTGCTACTGAAATTGTATATGATTATATTACATAAGAACAAATGGTGCAACACTAATAAAAATAATATTATTTTATAACAAATTGGGGACCCTGGTTGGATAGTGGTCGCTGTCCGTGCTTCTGGAACACATCAGTGCGATGTTGAATTGGCGCCTTTTCCTAGACAATGTTGCTCTGTGCATAATAGCGAAGTTAACCAGCATAATGGTGTTGAGAATAATGCCGGAGTCAGTAGCAGAATAAGGAGATGAGAAAACAGCCTTGCCTTATTGTCTAAGAAAAGTGACGATAGAGAAAATCCGAACTTAATTAGGTCTATAATCAATAGCCTAACATTTAAATGTGACTGGCTTTATAAATCATCAATATATCTACAAAAATAAGACAGATCTTCCTTCTGTTGTTTGTTTGAGTTTTTGTTTACTGATTCCGTGAGCCCCAAGCCTCATGCAATGACATGTCAAGTAAACAATTTCACAAATTTGGCTGAGTTAAATATTTGTTTTGCTGTAATATTTCGTTAGAACGGCCTCTCTGGTATTATTTATAATTTATTTAGTGTTTACACTGTTCCAAATTGTCTGAAAAATTATATTTATAATCATAATAACGCTCCTTTTTCTTGATATCTTTCTTATTTTTATTATTACTATTATTATATAATAATAATAATAAGTAATTGTAACGGCTGTCTAATTCCTCCTCCTCGGATGAGGAGAAGGAGTAGGGATCGGACCAAAACGCAGCGTTGTATGAAGACATAAATGGATTTATTAAACAAGACGAACACTGACACGAAATACACTTGAATAACTACAAAACAACAAAACGACGTAGACAGACCTGAACATGTGAACTTACAATAAAACACGAAGAACGCACGAACAGGAACAGACTAACCAAACGAACGAAAACGAAACAGTCCCGTGTGGTGCGACAGACACAGACACAGGAACAATCACCCACCAACAAACAGTGAGAACAGCCTACCTTAATATGGTTCTCAATCAGAGGAAACGTCAAACACCTGCCTCTAATTGAGAACCATATCAGGCAACACATTTAACCCAACATAGAAACACATAACATAGAATGCCCACCCCAACTCACGCCCTGACCAACTAAACACATACAAAAACAAGGAAAACAGGTCAGGAACGTGACAGTAATTTCATTATCATTAGTAGGTTTAGTATAGCAGCCTTGTTTAACTTCTTAGGGCTATGCCCCTTTTTTCTCCACTTCCTGCCTGAATGACGTGCCCAAAGTAAACTGACTGTAGCTCGGGATATGCAGAGAGACCATCCTCTTAGAAAGGCAAGAGAAAGGTCATACTGAGAATTAGCTCCATGGATGCAATTCCTATGACTTCCACAGGGTGTCAGCAGTTTATGTTCAAGGTTTCAGGCTTGCAACTTCAAAAACGAATAAGAAATATCAGTTTTAGCAGAAGGACACAGTCCGGAAATTCGTGTTTGCGCGCGCCATGAAGACATTATGCACCTGCTAAAATTGGTTTCCTATTGAACATACTTATTTCTGTAAGAAATATTATAGTTTGATTACATTTTAGGGTATCTGAGGAGTAAATAGAAACGTATTTTGACTTTTGGATTTTTGGATTCCTTTCTCTGCAAGTTGAATGAGTGGATTACTCAAATCGATGCAGACAACTAAACAGCCTTTTTGGGATATAAAGAAGGATTGTATCTAACAAATCAACACTACATGTTATAGCTGGGACCCTTTGGATGACAAATCAGAGAAGATTTTTAAAAAGTAAGTTAATATATAATCGTTATATGTGATTTTATGAAACCTGTGCCAGTGGAAAAATATTTTGATGTGGGGCGCCGTCCTCAAACAATCGCATGGCATGTTTTCGCTGTAATAGCTACTGCAAATCGGACAGTGCAGTTAGATTAACAAGAATTTAAGCTTTCAGCCGATATAAGACACTTATACAGTATGTACCTAAATGTTTAAAATCCATAATTTTATGATTATTTATTTGAATTGTGCGCCCTCCAGCTTCACAGGAAGTTGTCCCGCTAGCGGGACTCCGATCCTAATTAACCACCATCGAGCTGTAGGCCTAAGAGCACATCCCTTTTAGTCTTAATACCGTACCTTACTTAGGCCTAGATTTCATTACTTCTATAGGCTACTGTATCAATCAATCATTAATTTGTTAATGTCATGACACAGCAGATGAGTCATTCATGATTTGAAATGCAATCAAGCATTTTAGTTTTAAAATAAAATAAAGTGAGCCTTGAATAATTAGCTTAAACAATAAATAAACCGTTCCATTTCGGAAATTGCATTCACGTATGAATGCGACTCTTTTTAGTCTTTTCTGTAATAAAGGCTTAATAAGAAACATTACAGCAGACTCTCTTTACTTCATTTAGTGTTGTTAAGAGTTTGTTAAAACCAATTTATTGATGTGATTATGATATGCTATAGGCACGGCCTATGGCTGCAGATTGACGAGGGCGGCATTTTCTGAGCAACAATGACCAAGACACACCTCCAACAACAACACATAAAACCTCACATAATTCTGCCCCAAAAGAATGACAATTTCTCTCAACCAGCTGCATATGGGCTTTTTAGGTGAGCGCTGAAGCCACTCTTTGAAAAGCAGTGCCCACTTTGTCAAAGGCAGGGGCGCAAAATATTTAGCTTGTCCATTGCCAGCGCGCCTCTCCAGGGTGCTGTCTATGCAGCGCTCCACCAACATTCAGTCAACAAAAACTATCTAACATAAATCATGTAGCACATATAGTATATGGTACAAAGAGTATGTGGCTTTTTCTGAAGCTTACAGGCTGGAGATAAAATGCATGGCAATGTAATGAGACGGACACAATTTACATCATGCAGATTTCTCCGATCAAATAGCCTAACCTAAATGGCGTTCAATCAAATAAAACATTTGCTATCATGTTAACAAAGCAACATATCCTCTAAAAACAGATTTCCAAGATGGCGTAGCAGTCAGACATCTTTGTCCCTCGTCTTGTCGTGTCCCATGTATATATATTTTTATATATTTTTCTTCGTATATCTTTTTTAAATTTTTCTAAACCTCAACTTTCAAATACTCTCCTGCAACCCGCCTCACCCAATGTGGTGTGCATCTGTTTTTTCTAAAGTATTTTTATTTACCTCGGAACCGGAATCCCCCAACAGAAGCTAGCCAGCTCACGAGCTACAAGCTACTAGTCAGCTAACGACTGCTAGCGGTCATCAGCTAATGTTTAGCTCGGAAAGCTCTCACCAGTTTGTACAACGCGACTCAAACCAGAGCATACCGGACCTATTTTCTCTCCATACCCCCGGATTCCTACCGCAAGCTCTGAACACTTTCACCGGATCATCGCAGCCAGCTAGCAGCAACTCGAGTGACTACTCCTGGCTAACGTCTGTCCCGAAGCAAGCACCAATTAGCCTGGAGCTAGCCCATGCTAGGCCCATTCTCCCGGCTAGCTGAAGAGGCCCATAAGCCACTCCTGGGGTACAACCCCTTCTACTGCCAGTACGGGGAACGGAACCCCGCCGATCCTTCACGACTGGACTACCGACGTAACTTGCTCGAGGGGGTACTCAACTGGCCTCTGCGCCGCAACGTCCACTGAATGCCCATCTGCTAGCCGCTAGCTATCTAGAGCATATTGGACTGTTAGCTGAATAGATCCATCGGCCAATTTCTTGGGCCACTATACCTATTTTGCCAATTGGACTTGGACCCCTCTGCTACTCGGAACGCTACTAATCCATCACGACTGGTCTATCGACGTCACTGCACGCAGAGGCTAAAACAGACTTTCTTCCGTCGAGATGTCCCTCTAAGGCCCTTCTGCTAGCTTGCTATCCCCGGCCTGCTAGCTGTCTGAATCACCATGTCTCCAGCCAGCCCAACTACACACTGGACCCCTGTGATCACTCGGCTACGCATGCCTCTCCCTAATATCAATATGCCTTGTCCATTACTGTCCTGGTTAGTGATTATTGTCTTATTTCACTGTAGAGCCTCTAGCCCTGCTCAATATGCCTTAGCCAATCATTTTGTTCCACCTCCCACATATGCGGTGACATCACCTGGTTTAAACGTCTCTAGAGACAATATCTCTCTCATCATTACTCAATGCCCAGGTTTACCTCCAATGTACTCACATCCTACCATACCTTTGTCTGTACATTATGCCTTGAACCTATTCTATCGCGCCCAGAAACTGTACCTAGGCAACTCAGGAACATTCAATGTTGTCTTGGTAAGCAACTCCAGTGTCTATTTGGCTTTGGGTTTTAGCTTATTCTCCTGCTGAAAGGTGAATTTGTCTTTAAGTGTCTGCTGGAAAACAGACTGAACCAGATTTTCCTCTAGAATTGTGCCTGTGCTTATAGCTGTATTCCATTTCTTTTTAATCCTGAAAAACTCCCTTTTCCTTGCTGATGACAAGCATACCCATAACATGATTCAGCCACCACCATACTTGAACATATGAAGAGTGGTATTCAGTGATGTGTTGGGTTGGATTTGCCCCAAACAACCCTTTTTGTATTCAGGCCAAAAAGTTAATTTCTTTGCCACAGTTTTTGCAGTATTACTTAAGTGCCTTGTTGCAAACAGGATGCATGTTTTGGAATATTTTTACAGGCTTCCTTCTTTTCACTCTGTCATTTAGGTTAGTTTTGTGGAGTAACTACAACATTGTTGATCCATCCTCAGTTTTCTCATATCACAACCATTAAAATCACCATTGGCCTCATGATGAAATCTTTGAGCAGTTCCTTCCTCTCCGACAACTGAGAAAGGACGCCTGTATATTTGTAGTGACTGGGTGTATTGATACACCATCCAAAGAGTAATTAATAACTTCACCATGCTCAGAGGGATGTTCAGTGTCTACTTTTTTATTTGTACATAGCTACTAATCTGTGCCCTTCTTTGCGAGGCATTGAAAAACCTCCCTGTTCTTTGTGGTTGAATCTGTGCTTGAAATTCACTACTCGGTTGAGGGACCTTACAGATAATTGTATGTGAGAGGTACATAGATGGGGTATTCATTCAGAAATTGTGCTAACTAATATTATTGAACACGGGAAAAAGTCCATGCAACTTATTATACAATTTGTACATATGCTTACTCCTAAAGTTATTTAGGCTTGCCATAACAATGAGGTTGAATACTTATTGACTCAAGACATTTTTTATTTGTTATTAATGTCTGAGATTTCCTACAAACTAAATTCCACTTTGACATTATGGGGAGATCAGTATGTAGATCAGTGACACAACATATCAATTCAATAATTTTTATTGAACAAAAATAAAAACGCAACATGTCAACTGGTCCCATGTTTCATGAGCTGAAATAGAAGATGCCAGAAATGTTCCATATTTTCCCAAAAACGTATTTCTCTCAAATTTTGTGCACAAATTTGTTTAAATCCCTGATAGTGAGCATTTCTCCCATGCCAAGATAATCCATCCCCCTGACAGGTGTGGCATATTAAGAAGTTGATTAAACAGCATGATCATTACACAGGTGCACCTTGTGCCGGGAACAATAAAAAGGCCACTAAAATTTGTCACACACACAATGTCACAGATATCTCGTTTTGAGGGAGCATGCAATTGGCATGCTGACTGCAGGAATGTTCATCAGAGCTGTTGCCAGAGAATGTAATGTTCATTTCTATACCCTAAGCCGCCTCCCAATTTTTGGGGGGAGAATTCGTCCAACCGGCCTCACAACCACGCCAGCTCAGGACCTCCACACCCGGCTTCTTCACCTGCAGGATCGTCTGAGACCAACCACCCGGACAGCTGATGAAACTGTGGGTTTGCAAAACCAAACCGTTTCTGCACAAACTGTCAGAAACCATCTCAGGGAAGCTCATCTGCCTGCGCGTCATCCTCACCAGGGTCTTAACCTGACTGCAGTTCAACGTCGTAACCGACTTCAGTGGGCAAATAATCACCTTCGATGGCCACTAGCACGCTGGAGAGGTGTGCTCTTCACGGATGAATCCCGGTTTCAAAAGTACCGGGCAGAAAACAGACAGCGTGTATGGGCGAGGTTTGCTGATGTCAACGTTGTGAACAGAGTGCCCCATGGTGGCGGTGAGGTCATGGTATGGGTAGGCAGGCATAAGCTACTGACAACGAACACAATTGCATTTTATCGATGGCCATTTGAATGTACAGAGATACTGTAACAAGATCCTGAGGCCCATTGTCATGCTATTAATCTGCCTACATTACCTCGTTTCAGCATGACAATGCACGGCCCCATGTCGCAAGGATCTATCTGTACACAATTCCTGGAAGCTGACAATGGCCTGCTTACTCACCAGACATGTCACCCATTGAGCATGTTTGGGACGCTCTGGATCAACGTGTACGACAGTGTGTTCCAGTTCCCGTCAATATCCAGCAACATGGCATAGCCATTGAAGAGGAGTAGGACAACATTCCACAGGCCACAATCAACAGCCTGATCAACTCTATGCGAAGGAGATGTGTCACGCTGCATGAGGCAAATCGTGGTCACACCAGATACTGACTGGTTTTCTGATCCACACCCCTACCTTTTTTTAAAGGTATCTGTGACTAACAGATACCTATCTGTATTCCCAGTTATGTGAAATCCATAGATTAGGGCCTAATTTATTTAAATTGACAGATGAACTGTAAATCAGTAAAATCTTTGAAAACGTTGCATGTTGCTTTTACATTTTTGTTCAGTGTATAAAGAGAAGTAGCGACAAATGTCAGTGTTTTCACAGCATTACGTAAAGTGGAAAGCTGTTTTTGCAAGTAAGACTTGGCCCCTTGGGTTGTATGGTCCCCTGACAGAGTTGTTAAGGATCAGGGGCCCCTGTTGGCTCCTGCCAACTCTCTCTGGCCCCAATTCATGCCATCACCTATTCACCATGCAGCTCAGGTCCCAGTGGAGATAAAGAGAGCCAGAGTCTGGGAGTGAATGGGGAGGGAGTGAGCCCACTGTCACTGGTTTAATCAACTATCATGCTTCCATCACCATTTGATAACTGCTGAAAGAGGCATCACCGCCCTCCTCTTTAATTGCTCTGATTGAAATTTTCCCCCTCATTTGAGTGTCTATCTATATGGTCCTCTTTGTAATTTACCATTCTATTCCTCTCCAGACTCCAATACTCAATCTTCTCTCGCTTTAGCTCTTACTGATTCAACTCAGTATCATTTGTTATTAAAGGCCAAAAGCAGTCTTTTTAAAAAATCTCAATATCTAATCATTTCAGGGTAACAATTAAGTACCGTACTGTGATTGAAAACAATCAAAATGTACAAAATTAAACAAAAATAGGTTGTTAGCAAGAGCAATTTCTCAAGCAAGAATTTTGCTAGGACTGTCTGGGAGTGGTCTGAGGGGGGAAGGGAAAACGAGCTGTTATTTGTCGAGAGGTTTGGAACTCTTCCTTATTGGTATACTAATCTACAGCCCGGTGATGTCACCAGGCAGGCCAAAACTCCATCCAATCAAAACAGGCTGACATTTCTGGTGTTTTTTTTTCAAACAGCTCTTACACTCAAATGACATTATCATAATGTTCACAATTTCACAGTATAATTCCAACCTCAGTGTGGAAATGTATATAAAATACAGGAAATCACATTTTTGACTGCACTGGGCCTTTAATAAGCCACATTAGAATTAAAAAGACATGCATTGCCATTGTCTGGGGGAGAAGAGGATGACAGTAAATTCATGAAGCTACTAGTGCAATAACTGGGATTCCAGATGCAGTGTGTTATGTTCTTCTTACTGTAAAAGCCCTTGGTATGGCCCTGAGGGAAACATTGAGGGGAAGATGATCATTATTTGTTGTTTCCAAAAAGGGAATACTAGAAAACTGTAATTTGAATGTAAACCTTGTTGAGTTTAAATTGTGAAATTCTAACGCCAACCTCGCTACAGTCTCTTCTCAGAATGAAGGTACACTTTCTTCTATAATCTCAGAGTTTAAGAATTATGATATCAAAATAAAACTCTCTTTCTCAAATACTCTTGATGGTTCTGAATGAACGGAAGTCATAATATTGCTTATTTTAGCTGTGGGTCTTTCCCTGTCAACACATAGCCTAGCTAGCCTAGCTATCCTACATCCTCGCTGTTGCTCTGTAACTAGAAAACGGCACATACAGGTTCAGAGCCTGTTTGAATTGGCATTGAAGGGGAGCAAGTGATCGGTTTAATGGACTGGAGCATTGCAGGAACATGAAGTCAATGTTTGATTGCAGGCTAATTAAACGGTGTGTAGTATATTAGCAATCGATTACCTTCCCCTTCTCTGGAGATGCATGTCGACACCTCGTGGAACATATGTCACTGCATTTCAAAACTTTGATTAAGGCAGAGGGAAACACTGGCCTAAACAAGGTTTATTCCCTGATTCAGTTTCCAGGCTATAAGGTACATTTATTTTTATTTCAACAAGCCCTCTACGGGAGCATCTCAGTGTTGAAAAAAACAAAACCTGGATGAACTCTGCCCAGGTAAGTATATTTACCTTGGTGTGATTTTAATTTGAATAAATCTGTGAAACACAAATTTGTGTAATTGAGCATTCATTTCAGAACACCTGCAACTGGATTGGTGACTGACATTAAGTTATTTTGCTGCACTGGGCCTCCAAGTGCTTCATAACTTTGGATTTCATTCAAAATGATTAATACAATACCACATGTGATTGACAGAATATCCAATGAGGTTGGCTGATGCTTAAAACCTACTGAAATATGGCTAAGAAACATAAATATAGTATGCCGCTAATCCATTCTACTCTCCTTCTCCTGGCTACCGTGACTAAGGTTGTTTATTACCAATACGATTGCTGTTTGATTATCAATATATGTTAGGGCTCACCCTACAGAGTATAGACTAACAGGTCCAACAGGCTGTGACAGATATTTAAATACATTTCATCCCAGGCTTTACCCAGAGAAAACATTCAGGACCTTTACCCCAGCTGAAATCTGCCAGTTACAGTAAGTTGAATGGCTGTTTGTGTTAGTGGGAAGCCTGGCCCCTTGGCCATCCACTTTTTGTATGCTTGTGTGGCTGAGTGATTTGTGCACTGCCAAACCCATCGCTCAACTACAAATTAGAACAATTACTGCTGCCTGGCTTCCTTTTTCGCTGCCTTTCATTAAAAATGGCTCTATCGATAGCGCTGTTTATGCCAAGATTAATGTGATCTGCCGCTGACAGGATGTCATTAGGTGATTATTTCATTCAGAGCAGGATAACAAAAGGAAGAAAGGGGGTTGGGGGTAAAGGTGGAGAGGAAAAGTAGGCAAGGTAGGGAAGGAGGGAGGGAGTGAGGTAAAGTAAACCCAATGTCTGTTACCTGTTGCAAGGGTGCGTTAGTTGCTCTTACACCTGTATAGTAATAACATTGTATTAACAATGTTACATTACCACTTCAGTAATTGCATAATGACCAGTGTATTTTTTTGTCATAGCGACTGCTCCTTATTTCATTTGTGTAAATAAAATAAAAATGCTCTGGACAGGGAATAATGTAAACCAGAGAGAGAAGATTGCTACTGTCTGCTCCAGCACATGAGTTTTGTGTCAGTTCCCTCCGTTGTGGGAAAATGGTGAGAGTGGTGTAGGTCTTGGATACCGATCTTGGACCATGTGGTAAACAAGCCTAAGACAATTAGGCTATAATGGTAAAAGACTGAGTGGACTCCATCATACTTCTAGTCTCCAGTTTGTTTGTTGGTAGTGAGCTTTTGGAAGTACAGCGGAGAAGAATGCAAGACAGGCCCTCTGACTGGGAAAGATGTGATATCATCATTGTACTTATATAGAAGTACAATGACAAGGCAATACGCCGGTAGACTTCAACAAGACTAGAGCGATTAGAAATGTCCATGGTCTGGAGTGGAACACTGATGTGGCAGCACAACAAAAGAGAAACATGTAACTCTATGATTGTGTGATGGCACATCGCTCATGGACCTCTACGGGAGACTATATTTCTCCTGCTGAAATAAATACATTTTCTGCGCCCTAGGCACTCAGCAGCCGTAGAGAATGAATTCTGACAGCTGCACAGGCACAGATAGTCACATTGTGCCACTACAGCAAAAGAGCCCCTGGGAGTGAAGGATCCAAGGATCCAGGAGGAGGGCAGAGAAAGCCCTGTCAGACCTTTTACCACGACAATGTCCCCGCACTTCCGTGGGCAGACTGACCCGTCACGGCCTTGTCAGGTGGATTGCCACGGCAATAACACGTGGCTAGCATCACTGTCTGCTTCCAACCGGATCACAATTAGCAGCCGCAGACAGGCTGGTCAGATAGTTCGTCTCTCACCTGCTTATAGGGCAAAGAGAGAGAGAGAGCGAGAGAGAACATGGCAAATGGGCAAAGAGAGGTTTAAATGTGTTTATTGAAGTTTTAGATAGATCAAATAGCATTGGATGATGAGTATCAATGGATATACAGGAGTAAGGCATTGAGGGAGTTCCTTATACTGCATGTTCTGTTGGGCAAAAGTAATGCCACTTTTTTAAAGCTTGTGTAACTGTCCATAAATGTATGCCTATAGCCCTTTCTTTTTCAATGCAGGGAATGCGGGGAAGGTGTTTACTGTTTGCTTGATTGTAAAATGATTGTTTACATCAACATAGATATACAGTAGGTGCAAGGGCTGAAAAGTATCCCTAGAATAAAGTGCCCTTGACCCGAAAGAATACAAATCAGTTATCTTGACAACCCAACCCAACTGTGACGCAACTCTGACAGGTGTGCTGGTCAGTTTGACCTTTGACTCTGCCCATGGGCGTTCTTTAAGCTTGGTCTAAAATGGAGTAATATTACATTTCATAGAGTTTATATAATATATAATGCTGTTATGTAGTGCAGGTTTCTAGGGAGAGCCATTTGGAGGACACAGCATTGAAATTGATTATTAAACCATTTAGAGAATGAATAGGATATGAAAGTAAATAAATAAAATAAAAACCTGGTGAAAAAGAGTAAAAACTGCGGAAGGAATCCAGGTGTCAGTGTGCCGTGAACAGCTTCAAGGATACAGGCGATAACCAACAGAACGCCCCAGTCGTTTGCATCATGGCCCTCTCTTTGATAATGCTTACTCTGAAAAAGCACAACACTAGTAATACAGTTTGTTCCTTGCATTAGGTTATACTTAGAATATGTATGCATGAATTCAGCACTCTGTGTTCAGTAATATTGAGCCAAACAAGGGGCAATAGCATTTCAGCATTAAGAGTTCAGCGTCATCATCATCCCGGAGTTACGGAAACAACTTTTTGACTGTTGAATGTGTTCGGCTTCTGCCTGACCATCAGCTGCCCGAGGTTAATTACAATGTGCTTCAGCGAAGGGACAGGTTTGCGTGGTGTCAGGGATGGAAATGAAAGTGAAGTGCTTTGTGTACGGCCTAGCCCACTGCAATTCTCTTTATACGTAACCAGCCACTCAAAGAGACAGGCCTCTTGTAATCTGTGCTTGAGCAAAGAACAGCATTTTAATTGCCTCCCATTTTATTTATCTATGTCTATTTATTCATTGATAATTGTATTGAGTTATGTATGGTCATGTTGATGCATTTCAATATTTATTAAACTCAAGGCAAACTTATTTGATATGGAGCAATATTAGTTGATTGTATACAGTGGTTCACCAATTAGAAGTTTTGAGATTATGCCATGGGATTTAGAGGTCATTTGTGGTTTAGTACGGTACCCTGCGTCACTGCTTCATTGCTCCAGACCCCCGCAAGGGGGAGTTAGAGCACTGATTATGCTTTTGGCTCCCAAGGCCTAATGTGTCTCCACCTGACAATGAATGGGTGATACTAACCAAATAGAAACTGATATTTGTGCCCGACTTCAAAATTGAATTTCAATTAACTGAATGATGAGGATGAAAAAGGTGATTGAATTTAGAACAATAGTGTAAGAATTGCTATTCCTCTGTCCTGCACGCACACCCGAAAAAAGACAGAAGAAGCTGTAACTGGACTGTAGCATATTACTTACTAAAACTGTTACACTAAGGTTATTATTCTAAGAGAAACAAAAATATTCAATTATATTCCATGATATTCTTAAGATATGTGTGTTGACTGAATATAAGCAAGTGATGTCTGCTAAATAATCAAGTCGATGGCGCAGTCATATAGCCTCAGCACCTACTGTACATAAAGCTGAGTGACTTACTCATTCATGGCTTTGGATCAAAATAAATAAATTAGCAACATTATTTCTGATAGTCTTTAATATAGAAATGTTTTGGTTATCCTGTCCTGGATGCCATGTATTATAGTCTCTAAAAGGAAAAATATTACTACCGTTTCTTGCGCATGTCCCTTAGATATTAATTTAGTATCCTCCAATCCTTCAAATTTAACTACTGGCGGAGAGCCATATAGATTGCAAAATAGTTGGGAAGAGATTCGATGGCACATGGTTTATGAATTGACACGCAATTTTCCATTCCTCCTGAAAGCGCTAATAGTCAGCACTAGATCGAATCCCCGAGCTGACAAGGTAAAATTCTGTCGTTCTGCCCCTGAATAAGGCAGTTAACCCACTGTTCCTAGGCCGTCATTGTAAATAAGAATGTGTTCTTAACTAACTTGCCTAGTTAAATAAAGGTTAAATATATATATTTTTTAAATAAAGCATTTAAAGGCTGACATTGGTTGATTTTATGCATTCATTAATTAAATTGCGCTAGCTGACATGTTGCGGTTCATCTGATGACGGTGCACATGGGCCTATTTATACAATGAATATGAATTCAGAGGGCAGAAATGATTCAATATTAAAGCATTAGACCTCTCACTAAAGGCGTCAGTCATACAAAAGGTATACTTAAATCCGAACTGGTTGGAGATAAGAGTACATGGCCATAAAGGCTAGATAATTTTTAGAGCTGTTCAAACATTCATAGATGACCAGCAGGGTCAAAAAATATAAACAGTGGTTATAGAGGGTGCAACCGGTCAGCACCTTAGGAGTAAATGCCAGTTGGCTTTTCATAGCAGAGCATTCAGAAGTCAAGACAGCAAGTGCGAGAGCGAGAGCGAAACACACAGTAACACATGGAATATAGCATTAAGAATGTCAGTTTAATATGCAGTGCAGATCACCTCTTATTACCCTTCTCAGATAAAAAAAACATGTGGCATTTAATTTGTGGCATTGTGGCATTTAAAGCATATTGAAGTTAGAAGCAATAGGATTTGAAGCAATAGCCTACTGTAACGGTGTTCCTCCTCCTCTTCATACGAAGAGGAGGAGTAGTGATTCGACCAAGGCGCAGCTTTGTGATATGACATGATATTTATTGAACAAGACGAAAACAAACTATACTTGACTAATTAACAAAACAACAAACGACGTAGACGCACCTGAACATAAGAACTTACATGAAACACGAAGAACGCATGAACAGGAAAACTGACTACATAAAAGAACGAACGTACAAACAAACCGAGACAGTCCCGTGTGGCGCGACAAACACAGACACAGGAGACAACCACCCACAACAATCAATGTGAAAACACCTACCTTAATATGGCTCTCAATCAGAGGAAATGAAAACCACCTGCCTCTAATTGAGAGCCATATCAGGTCACCCTTAAACCAACATAGAAACACATAACATAGACTACCCACCCAAACTCACGCCCTGACCGTCAAACACATACAAAATAACAGAAAACCGGTCAGGAACGTGACATAACCCCCCCCTCAAGGTGCGTACTCCGAACGCACCACCAAAAGTCTAGGGGAGGGTCTGGGTGGGCGTCTGACCACGGTGGTGGCTCAGGCTCTGGGCGAGGTCCCCACCCCACCATAGTCAATCCCAGCTTCCTTCTCCCCCTTAGAATGACCACCCTCCTATTACACCCACTTAATTTACATGGTAACATCAAGATAAGGGGCAGCACCAGGATACGGTAGCATAGGACAGAGAAATAGCTCAAGACAGAGAGGTAGGTCAGGATAGAGAGGTAGCTCAGGATAGAGGGGCAACTCCGGACTGAAGGGCAGCTCCGGACAGAGAGACAGCTCTGGACTGAGGGGCAGTTCTGGATTAATGACAGCTCCGGGCTGAGGGGCTGCTCATGGCTGGCTGACGGCTCTGGACGCTCATGGCTGGCTGACGGCTCTGGACGCTCATGGCTGGCTGACGGCTCTGGACGCTCATGGCTGGCTGACGACTCTGGACGCTCATGGCTGGCTGACGGCTCTGGACGCTCATGGCTGGCTGACGGCTCTGGACGCTCATGGCTGGCTGGCGGCTCTGGACGCTCATGGCTTGCTGGCGGCTCTGGCAGATCCTGTCTGGTTGGCGGCTCTGGCAGATCCTGTCTGGTTGGCGGCTCTGGCAGATCCTGTCTGGTTGGCGGCTCTGGCAGATCCTGTCTGGTTGGCGGCTCTGGCAGATCCTGTCTGGTTGGCGGCTCTGGCAGATCCTGTCTGGTTGGCGGCTCTGGCAGATCCTGACTGACGAATGGCTCTAGCGGCTCCTGACTGACTAACGGCTCTGACGGCTCGGGACAGACGGGCGGCTCTAATGGCTCGGGACAGACGGATGGCTCAGACGGCGCTGGGGAGACGGATGGCTCAGATGGCGCTGGGGAGACGGATGGCTCAGATGGCGCTGGGGAGACGGATGGCTCAGATGGCGCTGGGGAGACGGATGGCTCAGATGGCGCTGGGGAGACGGATGGCTCAGATGGCGCTGGGGAGACGGATGGCTCTGGCTGATCCTGTCTGGCGGAAAGCTTTGGCTGCTCCTGTCTGGCGGAAGGCTCTAGCGGCTCCTGTCTGGCGGAAGGCTCTAGCGGCTCCTGTCTGGCGGAAGGCTCTGTAGGCTCATGGCAGACGGGCGGCTTTGAAGGCTCAATACAGACGGGCAGTTCATGCGGCGCTTGGCAGACGGACAGTTCAGGCGCCGTTGGGCAGACGGCAGACTCTGGCCGGCTGAGACGCACTGTAGGCCTGGTGCGTGGTGCCGGAACTGGAGGCACCGGACTGGAGACACGCACTTCAAGCCTAGTGCGGGGAGCAGGGACAGGGCACACTGACCTCTCGAAGCGCACTATCGGCCTGGTGCATGGTACCGGCACTGGTGGCACCGGGCTGAGTGCACGCACATCAGGACGAGTACGGGGAGAAGGAACAGTGCGTACAGGGCTCTGGAGACGCACAGGAGGCTTAGTGCGTGGTGCCGGAACTGGAGGCACTGGGCTGGAGACACGCACCATAGGGAGAGTGCGTGGAGGAGGAACAGGGCTCTGGAAACGCACTGGAAGCCTGGTGCGTGGAGTAGGCACTTGTGGTACTGGGCTGGGGCGGGGAGGTGGCGCCGGAAATACCGGACCGTGCAGGAGTACTGGCTCCCTTGAGCACCGAGCCTGCCCAACCTTACCTGGTTGAATGCTCCCCGTCGCCCGCCCAGTGCGGGGAGGTGGAATAACCCGCACCGGGCTATGTAGGCGAACCGGGGACACCATGCGTAAGGCTGGTGCCATGTAAGCCGGCCCAAGGAGACGTACTGGTGGCCAGATATGTAGAGCCGGCTTCATGGCACTTGGCTCAATGCTCAATCTAGCCCTACCAGTGCGGGGAGGTGGAATAACCCGCACCGGGCTATGCACACGTACAGGAGACACCGTGCGCTCTACTGCGTAACACGGTGTCTGCCCGTACTCCCGCTCTCCACGGTTAGCCTGGGAAGTGGGCGCAGGTCTCCTACCTGCCCTTGGCCCACTACCTCTTAGCCCCCCCCAAGAAATTTTTGGGTAGTACTCACGGGCTTTTCGGGCTTCCGTGCTAGACGCGTCCCCTCATAACGCCGGTTTTGGGCTTGATTCTCCGGCCTCCAGCCTTGCTTCCTTGCTGCCTCCTCATATCGCCGCCTCTCAGCTTTAGCTGCCTCCAGCTCCTCTTTGGGGCGGCGATATTCTCCTGGCTGCGCCCAGGGTCCTTTGCCTTCTAGGTCTTCCTCCCATGTCCATTTCTCCAAATAATTCAGCCTCTCCTGTTGTTGCTGCTTGGTCCTGGATTGGTGGGTGGTTCTGTAACGGTGTTCCTCCTCCTCTTCCTACGAAGAGGAGGAGTAGTGATTCGACCAAGGCGCAGCGTTGTGATATGACATGATATTTATTGAACAAGACGAAAACAAACTATACTTGACTAATTAACAAAACAACAAACGACGTAGACACACCTGAACATAAGAACTTACATGAAACACGAAGAACGCATGAACAGGAAAACTGACTACATAAAAGAACGAACGTACAAACAAACCGAGACAGTCCCGTGTGGCGCGACAAACACAGACACAGGAGACAACCACCCACAACAATCAATGTGAAAACACCTACCTTAATATGGCTCTCAATCAGAGGAAATGAAAACCACCTGCCTCTAATTGAGAGCCATATCAGGTCACCCTTAAACCAACATAGAAACACATAACATAGACTACCCACCCAAACTCACGCCCTGACCGTCAAACACATACAAAATAACAGAAAACCGGTCAGGAACGTGACACCTACGGTCAACTATTTAGCCGTATGGTCAACTATTTCAAATCAAATCAACGTTTATTTGTCACGTGCGCCGAATACAACAGGTGTAGACCTTACAGTGAAATGCTTACTTACAGGCTTTAACCAATAGTGCGGGAAAAAAGGTATGTGTGTGTGTGTAAGTAAAGAAATAAAACAACAGTAAAAATACATTTGAAAATAAGAGTAGCAAGGCTATATACAGACACCGGTTAGTCAGGCTTATTGAGGTAGTATGTACATGTAGGTGTGGTTAAAGTGACTATGCATATATGATGAACAGAGAGTAGCAGTAGCGTAAAAGGAGGGGTTGGCGGGAGGAGGGACACAATGCAGATAGCCCAGTTAACCAAAGTGTGGGAGGACTGGTTGGTCGTGCCAATTGAGGTAGTATGTACATGGATGTATAGCTAAAGTGACTATGCATATAAGATAAACAGAGAGTAGCTGCAGCGTAAAAGAGCGGTTGGGGGGGGGGGGGGGGGGGGGGGGCACACAATGTAAATAGTCCGGGTAACCATTGGTTACCTGTTCAGAAGTCTTATGGCTTGGGGGTAAAAACTGTTGAGAAGCCTTTTTGTCCTAGACTTGGCACTCCGGTACCGCTTGCCATGCGGTAGTAGATAGAACAGTCTATGACTGGGGTGGCTGGGGTCTTTGACCATTTTTAGGGCCTTCCTCTGACACCGCTTGGTGTAGAGGTCCTGGATGGCAGGCAGCTTTGCCCCAGTGATATATTGGGCCGTACACACTACCCTCTGAAGTGCCTTGCGGTCAGAGGCCGAGCAATTGCCATACCAGGCAGTGATGTATGCTCTCGATGTTGCAGCTGTAGAACCTTTTAAGGATCTCAGGACCAATGCCAAATCTTTTTAGTTTCCTGAGGGGGAATAGGCTTTGTCGTGCCCTCTTCACGACTGTCTTGGTGTGTTTGGACCATTCTAGTTTGTTGTTGATGTGGACACCAAAGAATTTGAAGCTCTCAACCTGCTCCACTACAGCCTCGTCAATGAGAATGGGGACGTGCTCGGTGCTCCTTTTTCTGTAGTCCACAATCATCTCCTGAGTCTTGGTTACGTTGAGGGATAGGTTGTTATTCTGGCACCACCCGGCCAGGTCTCTGACCTCCCTATAGGCTGTCTCGTCGTTGTCGGTGATCAGGCCTACCATTGTTGTGTCGTCTGCAAACTGAATGATGGTGTTGGACTCGTGCCTGGCCATGCAGTCGTGGGTGAACAGGGAGTACAGGAGGGGACTGAGCACGCACCCCTGGGGAGCTCCAGTGTTGAGGATCAGTGTGGCAGATGTGTTGCTACCTACCCTCACCACCTGGGGGTGACCCGTCAGGAAGTCCAGGATCCAGTTGCAGAGGGAGGTGTTTAGTCCCAGGTTCCTTAGCTTAGTGATGAGCTTTGAGGGTACTATGGTGTTGAACGTTGAGCTGTAGTCAATGAATAGCATTCTCACATAGGTGTTCCTTTTGTCCAGGTGGGAAAGGGCAGTGTGGAGTGCAATAGAGATTGCATCATCTGTGGATCTGTTTGGGCGGTATGCAAATTGGAGTGGGTCTAGGGTTTCTGGGATAATGGTGTTGATGTGAGCCATGACCAGCCTTTCAAAGCACTTCATGGCTACATACGTGAGTGCTACGGGTCTGTAGTCATTTAGGCAGGTTTCCTTTGTGTTCTTGGGGACAGGGACTATGGTGGTCTGCTTGAAGCATGTTGGTATTACAGACTCAATCAGGGACATGTTGAAAATGTCAGTGAAGACACCTGCCAGTTGGTCAGCACATGCCTGGAGCACACGTCCTGGTAATCCGTCTGGCCCCACAGCCTTGTGTATGTTGACCTGTTTAAATGTCTTACTCACGTCGGCTACGGAGAGCGTGATCACACAGTCGTCCGGAACAGCTGATTCTCTCATGCATGCCTCAGTGTTGCTTGCCTCGAAGCGAGCATAGAAGTGATTTAGCTCGTCTGGTAGGCTCGTGTCACTGGGAAGCTCGCGGCTGTGCTTCTCTTTGTAGTCTGTAATAGTTTGCAAGCCCTGCCACATCCGACGAGCATCGGAGCTGGTGAAGTATGATTCAATCTTAGCCCTGTATTGACGCTTTGCCTGTTTGATGGTTCGTCGCAGGGCATAGCAGGATTTCTTGTAAGCTTCCGGGTTAGAGTCCCGCACCTTGAAAACGGCAGCTCTACCCTTTAGCTCAGTACGAATGTTGCCTGTAATCCATGGCTTCTGGTTGGGGTATGTACGTACAGTCACTGTGGGGACGACATCCTCAATGCACTTATTGATAAAGCCAGTGACTGATGTGATGTATTCCTCAATGTCATCAGAAGAATCCCGGAACATGTTCCAGTCTGTGATAGCAAAACAGTCCTGTAGTTTAGCATCTGCTTCATCTGACCATTTATTTTATAAACCGAGTCACTGGTGCTTCCTGCTTTAATTTTTGCTTGTAAGCAGGAATCAGGAGGATAGAGTTGTGGTCGGATTTACCAAATGGAGGGCGAGGCAGAGCTTTGTACGCGTCTCTGTGTGTGGAGTACAGGTGATCTATAATTTTTTTCCCTCTGGTTGCACATTTAACATGTTGATAGAGAATTGGTAGAACCGATTTAAGTTTCCCTGCATTAAAGTCTCCGGCCACTAGGAGTGCCGCCTCTGGGTGAGTGATTTCCTGTTTGCTTGTTTCCTTGTACAGCTGACTGAGTGCGGTCTTAGTGCCCGCATCTGATTGTGGTGGTAAATAAACAGCCACAAAAAGTATAGCTGAGAACTCTCAAGGCAAGTTGTGTGGCCTGCAATTTATCACAATATACTCTACTTCAGGCGAGCACAATCTAGAGACTTCCTTAGATTCCATGCACCAGCTGTTGTTTACAAATATGCACAGACCGCCACCCCTCGTCTTACCGGAGTGTGCTGTTCTATCTTGCCGGTGCAGCGTGTATCCCGCGAGCTGAATATCCATGTCGTCATTCAGCCACATTTCCGTGAAACATAGGATATTACAGTTTTTGATGTCCCGTTGGTAGGATATTCATGACCGTACCTCGCCTAGTTTATTGTCCAATGATTGCACCCTGGCGAGTAATATTGACGATAACGGCAGCAGCTTTCCTACTCGCCTTCTGCGGATCCGGACGAGGCATCCGGCTTTACTTCCTCTGCGTCGTTTCCTTATGCGAATAATTGGGATGTCTGCCCTGCGGGGTGTTTGGAGAATATCCTGTGAGTCCTGCTTGTTGTTGTTGTAGTTGAAGAAATCTTTGTCTAATCCGAGGTGAGTGATCGCTGTCCTGATATCCAGAAGCTCTTTTCTGCCGTAAGATATGGTTGCAAAAACATTATGTACAAAATAATTTACAAATATCGCAAAAAAAAGCACATAATAGCACAATTGGTTAGGAGACCGTAAAACGGCGGCCATCTCCTCTGGCGCCATTTCAGCACCATTTCGCGCTGCTCTGAGACAAGCATGGGGACTGGTCTTGATAAATCAATGAGATTTTACATTTTCACTGAATCGGAAGGTGTTTGGGTATTAATCAGACTACAATTAGGATTTGGAAATGTTAGGGTTATTTTGCTCTTAGTATTGTAGCCTACTCCCGACCAGTCACGTTGAACAGCGCCATATTTTCCTAACGGAAACCCAGAGGGTTTTGTTTTTCATTTTTCTTGGAATAGAAACACCATAATATTAATCAATTAAGCTAAATTTCTTAAAATCAATCCCATATACCTTGTTCTTACAAAAAAAGTTTTAAATTCTCTAGTACAGCCAATATTAAAGACTGTCAAATACTTCTCAAAAATGCCCTCCAGTGTTCAAAATAGCACTAACTAGCATTAATGGCAACAATCGCTGACACTTAAATAACGTGCCATAGAATTCTGCGGCAGCCTGCAAGGTGTGCTGCAGTATGACGCAACTTTTACAGGAAGAAACACTGTAAGTGAGATAACAGCTCAATTTCAGCATTAGTGACACAGCCAACAAAATGACATACAGTATGAACAGAAATGTCACCAACTACTCTTATCAGAATTTGAACCCAGAGGTGTTATAACATACATGACATGTCGTCAACTTGATTCTTCAACTGACATCAACAATGTCAACTTTGTGACACAAGTGTGATGTGATAGGCACATATACTTTTGGAACTCAGTGTACTTGGACAGTTTTTGTTGTTTTGGCTCAAAAGTGTAGTATTTGGTCCCATATTCCAAGCATGCAATGACTACATCAAACTTGTGACTGTACAAAGTTGTTGGATGCATTTGCAGTTTGTTTTAGTTGTGTTTCAGATTATTTAGTGCCCAATAGAAATTAATGGTAGTGTATTGTGCCATTTTGGAGTCACTTTGTTTGTAATTAAGAATAGAATATGCTTCTTAACACTTCTACATTAATGTGGCTACTACCATGATTATGGATAATCATGAATGAATCGTGAATAACAAAAATGAGTGAGAAAGTTAGAGATATAAATATCATGCACATTTTTTCCCATAGTTGCACACGCGGCGGTTTTGTTGCTAAACAACCAACACGTCTATTCTCAGTATGCGAAAATAACATTTTATGTTATATACCTTTTTGAAAATCAAATATGCTTCAAATTCCAGGATGTTTTAATCATTTTGGCTTTTCATCTAGTACAATTTGCTGAACAGTTTCCGGGAATTTCACAGCCACAATGCATTGGAAGAGGGGGGCTGCGAGTTTCGATAACTAGATCTCTTCAAGTAAACAACTTGGAGGATGGCGAATAGTAAAACTTCTGCTGTGATGTTAAAATGAAAGTCATTTTTGTTCTCCTTAAAATGATCACGACTATTTCTTAAAATATTTGCAGTCTGCCATGCGTTTAGCTAGCTAAATTATTTAATTTGACTAGAAGTTATAACTGCTCTAACAGTAATGTTTGCTACAGGGTTACTTTGCTGTTGAGTGAAAACTTATTTGATGTTAGCTAGCTTGCTAGTTTCATTGCACATAACCTACTATGGTGAAAGTAATGGTAAGCTGCATTTGTTACTGTTTCACTTTGACACTAAAAGGTTATAAAAAGATGTGGCAGTCTAGCTACAGAAAGTTGACACAACCCTACTTAGCTCATGTTTTGGTGAAAATTGTACTTCATTCTATGTCTTTTCAGGATCAATTATCAGTCAATGAAATGTATTTATAAATTCCTTTTTACATCAGCAGAAACCCAGCCTAAAAACAAAAACAGCAAGCAATGCAGATGTAGAAGCATGGAGGCTAGGAAAATCTCCCTAGAAAGGCAGGAACCTTGGAAGAAACCCAGAGAGGAACCAGGCTCTGAGGGGTGGCCAGTCCTCTTCTGGCTGTGCCGGGTTGAGATTATAACAGTACATGGCCAAGATGTTCAAACGTTCATAAATGACCAACAGGGTCAAATAATAATAATCACAGTAGTTGTCAAGGGTGCAACAAGTCAGAACCTCAGGAGTAAATGTCAGTTGGCTTCTGGCTGTGCCGGGTGGAGAATATAAGAGTACATGGCCATTTAAGGCCAGATTGTGCCCAATACGTATGAGCTGGAGGGGCAGCTGTCACCAGCATGGGTGAAAAATCTAATGTATTGCTGTCCTGTACTTGTCCAATAAAGATCCCATTCTCTCTGAGAGCAACAACACTTTCCTGTCTATTTTTCCATATTTTTCAGGAGTTGAAAGCTCCCCCCACCGGAGTCAGCACAGAGGGAAGGGAGGCCACAGCCGCATCCTGGAAGTGGAATGCGGTGATGGATGAGGTGCTGCAGGGGCTGCCACTCCATCACCCCACCGGTCATTATCTCCTCATCCTCCCAAGTTGAGGCTGTGGGCTCCTCTCCCTCCCAGAAGGGTCCAAATGTGGAGGCGGGAGAAGGAGGTGACTGCCAGGTAGGTACGCCTTGTGGCCATTTTAGAATGTATTTTATTTATAGCTATTAATGAATTTTCTGTTATTGGTCGTCCTTTTTTTTTTAAACCCAAAGTGAATTACTGTTGATTTCTCACTGAAAAGTGTTTCTTGTTTCTAATATAAAAATTATTTGATACCGGTACACCTACTGTGTTTTCATTCAACATAAAAAAATTAACTCGCACATCTGAGCTCTCTTGAAGGTGCATGGTAACAATTAGATAAGTTGAAATGAAAAAGAAAAAACCTGCAAACTGCTTTTGCTAGTATCACTTTTTTATTGAAGCTTAAGTGTCAGCCTCTTAGCCGTCGATAGAGCTTTTTGCTCTACTAACCTAATACACAATATTTGGTGTAATAGTAATTGATTACATTTCTATAGCGCTTTTCATAACAATATCAAAGCGCATCAAAAGCAAAAACAAACAACCAATACATCATCCCCGAGTAGCCTAGCTATAGTTGGCTAGGTCAACCAATAGAGGCCAAAAGTTTTGAGAATGACACAAATATTAATTTCCACAAAGTTTGCTGCTTCAGTGTCTTTAGATATTTTTGTCAGATGTTACTATGGAATACGGAAGAATAATTACAAGCATTTCATAAGTGTCAAAGGCTTTTATTGACAATTACATGAAGTTGATGCAAAGAGTCAATATTTGCAGTGTTGACCCTTCTTTTTCAAGACCTCTGTATTCCACTCTGGCATGATGTCAATTAACTTCTGGGCCACATCCTGACTGATGGCATTCCATTCTGCATAATCAATGCTTGGAGTTTGTCAGACTTTGTGGGTTTTTGTTTGTCCACCCGCCTCTTGAGGATTGACCACAAATTCTCAATGGGATTAAGGTCTGGGGAGTTTCCTGGCCATGGACCCAAAATATCGATGTTTTGTTCCCCGAGCCACTTAGTTATCACTTTTACCTTATGGCAAGGTGCTCCATCATGCTGGAAAAGTCATTGTTCGTCACCAAACTGTTCCTGGATGGTTGGGAGAAGTTGCTCTTGGAGGATGTGTTGGTACCATTCTTTATTCATGGCTGTGTTCTTAGGCAAAATTGTGAGTGAGCCCACTCCCTTGGCTGAGAAGCAACCCCACACATGAATGGTCTCAGGATGCTTTACTGTTGGCATGACACAGGACTGATGGTAGCGCTCACCTTGTTTTCTCCGGACAAGCTTTATTCCCAGATACCCCAAACAATCGGTAAGGGGATTCATCTGAGAAAATGTCTTTACCCCAGTCCTCAGCAGTCCAATCCCTGTACCCTTTGCAGAATATCAGTCTGTCCCGGATGTTTTTCCTGGAGAGAAGTGGCTTCTTTGCTGCCCTTCTTGACACCAGGCCATCCTTCAAAAGTATTCACCTCAATGTGCTTGCAGATGCACTCACACCTGCCTGCTGCCATTCCTGAGCAAGCTCTGTACTGGTGGTGCCCCGATCCCGCAGCTGAATCAACTTTAGGAGACGGTCCTGGCGCTTGCTTGACTTTCTTGGGCGCCCTAAAGCCTTCTTCACAACAATTGAACCGCTCTCCTTGAAGTTCTTGATAAATTCTTGATCCGATAAATGGTTGATTTAGGTGCAATCTTACTGGCAGCAATATACTTGCCTTTGAAGCCCTTTTTGTGCAAAGCAATGATGACGGCACGTTTTTCCTTTTAGGTAACCATGATTGGCAGAGGAAGAACAATGATTCCAAGCACCACCCTCCTTTTGAAGCTTCCAGTCTGTTATTCAAACTCAATCAGATGGACAGAGTGATCTCCAGCCTTGTCCTCGTCAACACTCACACCTGTGTTAACGAGAGAATCACTGACATGATGTCAGCTGGTCCTTTGTGGCAGGACTGAAATGCAGTGGAAATGTTTTTTGGGGATTCAGTTAATTTGCATGGCAAAGAGGGACTTTGCAATTAATTGCAATTCATCTGATCACTCTTCATAACATTATATTCAAGTATATTCAAACTGTATATTCAAATTGCCATCATACAAACTGAGAAAGCAGACTTTGTGAAAATTAATATTTGTGTCATTCTCAAACCTTTTGGTCACGACTGCATCTGCCAGTTTTGACTGCATTATTTGCGCTGGCAATCAAAGATGGCCACCATTGCCATTTCTTATAGAGGACTCTAGATGGATATAACCCGTTTTAGCATGGAGATTGCCATTCAGGGCTTTGCCAAGATAATCCATCCACCTGACATGTTTGGCATATCAAGAAGCTGATTAAACAGCATGATCATTACACAGGTGCACCTTGTGCTGGAGACAATTAAAGGCCACTCTAAAATGTGCAGTTTTGTCACACAACACAATGCCACAGATTTTGAGGAAGCGTGCAATTGGCATGCTGACTGCAGGAATGTCCAACAGAGCTGTTGCCAGATAATTGAATGTTCATTTCTCTACCATAAACTGCCTGCAACGTCGTTTTAGTGAATTTGGCAGTACATCCAACCGGCCTCACAACCGTAGACCACATGTAACAGCGCCAGCCCATGACCTCCACATCTGACTTCTTCACGTGTGGCATCGTCCCGGAGGGGTAAAATCTTTGAAATTGTTGCATGTTGCATTCATATTTTTGTTAAGATCTCTTGTCTTTTCCCACATTTTGTTACGTTACAGCAATATTCTAAAATGGATTAAATAAATAATTTTTCCCATCATCAATCTACACACAATTGGGGGCGCGGCACTGCTGCCAGACCCTGAGCTCACCTGCGTGAATTGTTTGTTTGTTTCTAGTTATATCGTTCAATTTTGTTTCGTTTTGTCTAAATCCAAGTGCGTCGCAAGTTTGAAAGTGGAGTGTACGTAGCATGTGTGACGACCTTAATCCTAATCGCTGCAATATGCGGAAAACTTTACAATCACTACTGGAGGTTGTGTGGACTCAGTGAGTAAATCAACCACCATCACCTACTCCTGTGAGTTTCTGCTCTCTTTGAGATAAAGCTCACACTCTCCAAAACAGCATTGCCTTGCCTGATGGTTGTTCTACAAAGACCAAAAAGGAAACTAAGAAGAAGCGAGGCTCAAGAGATGGAGTCAGGAACAGACTACAGAGGCGGGGAAGCCGTCACCCGCTCCCGGTGATCACCCTGTCAAATGTGCTCTCACTAAATAACAAGCTGAATGAGTTAGCGGCAAGGGCTACATTTTAAGGGGACTTTAGGAGAAGTAATTTAAATCTGCTTTACAGATACGTGGCTCAAGCAGGCCAATATTGATGTGAACATTGATGGATACACTGTTGTTAGAGCAGATCGAGACAAAACAACATCACTTAAATCAATGGGCGGGGAGCTATGTATCTTAGTAGATAATACTTGGGTCACGCAGTGTAATGTGATTGAACAAGTGTGCACCAGAGACAATGAGATTCTCGTCGTATCATTCAGGCCATTCTATCTACTACGCGAGTTTGGACACATTAACATTATTCTGGTCTATGTGCCTGGACCTAACAATAAGGAAAGCTGCCGACAGGATAACAGACGGTTTCAAAGCTGCGCTTTCACAATCAACTGACCAGCCAGTATTTGTGCTTGGGGATTTTAATATGCTCTCCCTCTCCGCGCACCTCCCCACTCTGCAGCTGTATGTCACCTGTCCAACTCGCTCAACTCACTTCCGGGACCAGTATTATGGCAACGTAGAGGACGCATACAAGGCAGTGTGCATAGCATCCATCAGGAGATCCGACCATAACGTTATCCCTCCACTACCGATATATAGGCAGCCGATTGAAACGTGATAAATCCATTCAGGTATGGACAGAGGAGAGTAGGGAGGGGCTCAAGGATTGCTTTGATGCCACAGACTGGGAGGTGTTCTTTGACTCATGCAGGGATCCACACGAGTTGACAGACAGCATTACATCATACATCCAGTTCTGTGAGGATTCTGTCATTAACACAAAAACTGTCAGAGTATTTCCCAACGACAAGCCCTGGGTGTCTAAGGACTTGAAAATGTGCCTCAATGAAAGGAAGTTTGCATTCCCGTAAAGGAGATACTGATGCTGTAAAGGAGAAAGAAAATTAATTCAAGTCAAAAATGTGGAAAGCAAAAAAGGCCTTCAAGGTTATAGTGGAGCAGAGGTTCTGTACAGGAAATCCAAGACAAGCAGGAAGGGCTTAATGCAATGATGGGAAGAGAAAGAAAAATAGAACAATAAAATTGCTGTTCATCCTTTGTAAACAACCTAAACTGTTTTTATGGAAGATTTGACACTGTCGATTTTAAAGACGAATGTAAACAAATGTGAGAGCATCCCCAAATCCTCCCCTGTCCAGATAACAGAGAACGAGGTGGCCTCATTCTTGTCAAATATTAAGCCACACAAAGCACCAGGCCCAGACGGACTACGGGGCAAAGTACTGAAGGTCTGTGCCGACCAGCTCAAGGGAGCCTTCACAGGAATGTTTCAACTCCTGTACAGTGCCAAACTCCTGGAAGGTGTCGACCATTGTACCGATGCCTAAGAAGTTTGGCCAAATCACCAAATGACTTTCGACCTGTGGCCCTCATGACCCTTTTGGCCAAATGCATGAAAAGGGTTGTAAGTAAGCACCTTACCCTTTCCATAGCATATAGACTGGACCCGTTACAGTTTGCCTATAAGGGGGACTGAGGATGCTACCCTGACCTTGGTGAACATGGTGGCTAGTCATCTTCAACATGGAAAATCATATGTACACATTTTATTTATTGATTTTAGTTCAGCTTTCAATACAATGCAAATACACACACTGCTGAAACGACTACTGGACCTGAATGTCAACAGATGCCTCGCAGGTTAGATCAAGGACTGTTAACTGACCGCCCACAGAGGGTCCTCATGAATGGGGCCCTTTCTGATGAACTGACTCTGAACACAGGGGTGCCCCAGGGGTGTGTCCTTTCACCGTTGTTGTTCTCTATCTACACCAATGAGATGAAGATCCAAGGAAACAATGAGCTTTTTCAAGTACGTAGAGGACATGGCTCTGGTAGGAATCTTTTTTAAAAGATACTACGTCAAATGGGGACAGCTATTTTAAAGTGCCCCCCACATCAATGTGGAAAAGACAAAGACGCTGATCATCAATGGCAACAACTTTCCTTGAGTTCTGCGAGCGAAACTGAAGGGAAGCCGCCGTCTAAAATTAACATTTAACATTGGAGACATTGGAGACAAAATTTAACATTGGAGATGTTTTTATAACTATGTCTCCAGAAGATAGAGCATTGCTTACAAGCATGAGCGAGCAGTTTAAAAAAAATTGATCTATTGCCCGGGCTACTGAGTGAGGTTGAGGCCTTAAAAACAGGAATGGATTGCAGTAATAAAATGGAAGAAAAACTACCGTGGACTCCCTAAAAGATGCTACAATATGATAATAAAACAATGAAAGCCAACTTACTTGATCTAAAGTGCAGAAGTATGAACAATAATATTGTTATAATGGGAATAAAGGAGGACGAAAACGAAAACTATCAGTCAACGGAGGAAAAAGTCAAGGTGTTCATGAAACGTAAATCTCAAGATGACGGACAAACAGGTGGAAACAATTGATTTTCAAAGGGCTCACCCGTTTCGGTGGCAGAATGAAGGCCCGGTCCGATTGTAGCTATGCTAACCCACTACAAAATGAAAATTGCCTTGTTACAACAGGGCAGGGAGTTGAAGAACACCTCATTCTATATTAATTAACAATTTCCCCATGAAATAGTGAAGAGACGACTGTACCCCACTTTCAAAAGGCTCCGAGCAGAGAAGCAGAAGGTTCGTCTAGTGGTCGATAAATTATATGTAAACAATCAAATGTTCAAGGACTCAAAGATTACAACGTGGCTGTGAGTGATAGCTACCTCCTGTTGAAGTAGTCCCCAATACATATTTGCACCGCATTACACAGTACAAATATGGATTCATTTGTTTTTTACATGAACTTTTTTTATTCATACAGTATGGAACCGTGGACTTAAAATAAGGTTGGACTCATGGTAATACATAATGGGTATGATGAACTGATCCTTTTTCAATTTTGGCAATATGGAACTAATATCAATATATGGACTATATGGATTTAATATCAGGTTTTGATTTAGGGGAATGCGAAGATGGGTAAGGTTGACCTTTGTTCTGTATGATTTTTTCTTTATTTCATTTGAGGATTGTACATTAGAAATACCAAGGTTAAATTAACCTTAGCAATGATAGGCGATTTGGAAAGCCATGGTCAGTCAATAAATAATATAATACTCGTAGGAAAGGTTATCTTTAGCTCACAATCTGTGGATACTAAATGATTAGTAATATATGGCCCATGGAAACCAAACGAGGGTGGTCTATGGTGATAGGTGGGATGGGCTGAGAGTGGCTGAGGGTTGGGATTAAAAAGCTTATGTTTGGTAATGTATTATTGTTATGTGACTGCTTTATATAAAAGTACCATGTATGTAAAATGTGTATGTAAAATGTATGTATATGTAGCAGAAAAGCTTATCAATGTCCCAATGACTCTCTCTGAACGACCAACCAGTGCAGGTGGTTGAGTGTTTCAAATACCTAGGGACACAAATTGATAACAAGCTGAGTTTTACAGAGAAGGCAGACTGTATTTTATAAAAAGCAAGCCAGCGCCTGTTTTTAATCAGCCAGGCTGTTCTGGAGAGAGTGTAGAGAGCATCCTCACGTTCAATCTGAGTGTGAGGAGCAAAAGCAAACTGACCACAATAGTAAACACAGCCAGCAAAGTAATTGGTCGACCACATGCACATTGGAGCAGTCTGTTCCACAATGCAACCAAAAAGAAGGCACTGGCTGTCGTTGGTGACCCCTCCCACCCGCTACACCCTCAGATCGAGAAGCTTCCCTCTGGCCGGGGGCTTCAGAATGCCCAAAAAACATTAATTTGTTCCCTGTACTGTTGGCCTACTAAACGCAAAATCAATTGTATCTGTATCCAGTGCAGTTGGGACAGCGGTCAGTTGTGAGTGAATGCATTAATGTCCTCTGTTTTTAGTGTATGCAACATGGACTGACTTGTTTAAATGTGTATGATGTGAGAATGTATGTGATCCTTTTAATGGGAGAAAAAAAATCCATCCTGGATGGACAATGAAGTTTTATTCTATACCCCATAATGAAAAAGCAAATTTTTTTTTTTGCAATACATAAATAATAATAATATCACATCGACATAAGTATTCAGACCCTTTACTTAGTACTTTGTTAAAGCACCTTTGCAGCGATTACAGCCTCGAGTCTTCTTGGGTATGACTCTACAAGCTTGGCACACCTGTATTTGGGTTAGCCACCACCATGCTTCGCCATAGGGATGGTGCCAGGTTTCCTCCAAACGTGATGCTTGATATTCAGGCCAAAGAGTTTAATCTTGGTTTCATCAGACCAGAGAATCTTGTTTCTCATGGTCTGAGAGTCTTAATGTGCCTTTTGGCAAACTCCAAGCGGGCTGTCATGTGCCTTTTACGGAGGAGCGGCTTCCGTCTGGCCACTCAACCATAAAGGCCTGATTGGTGGAGTGTTGCAGAGATGGTTGTCCTTCTGGAAGATTCTCCCATCTCCATAGAGGAACTCTGGAGCTCTTTCAGTGTGATCATTGGGTTCTTGGTCACCTCCCTGACCAAGGCACTTCTCCCCGATTGCTACGTTTGGCCGGGCGGCCAGCTCTAGGAAGAGACTTGGTGGTTTCAAACTTCTTCCATTTAAGGGTGATGGAGGCCACTGTGTTCTTGGGGACCTTCAATGCTGCAGAAACCTTTGGTACCCCTCCCCAGATCTGTGCTTCAACACAATCCTGTCTCGGCGCTCTACGGACACTACCTTCGACTTCATGGCTTGGTTTTTGCTCTGACATGCACTGTCAGCTGTGGGACCTTATGTAGACAGGTGTGTGCCTTTCCACATCATATCCAATCAATTCAATGTACCACAGGTGGACTCCAATCAAGTTGTGGAAACATCTAAAGGATGATCAATGGAAACAGGATGCACCTGAGCTCAATTTCGAGTCTCATAGCAAAGGGTCTGAATGGCAAAATCTGTGTTCACTTTGTCGTGGGATACTGTGTGTAGACTGATGAGGATGAAAATGTATTCAATCTGTTTTACAATAAGGTTGCAATGTAACAAAATGTGTAAAAAGTTGAGGCGTCAGAATACTTTCCAAATAAACTGTAAATATATACAGTACCAGTCAAAAGTTTGGACACCTCATTCAATGGTTTTTCTTTATTTTTCACAATTGTCTACATAATAGTGAAGACATCAATACTATGAAATAACACATATGGAAGCATGTAGTAACCAAAAAGTGTTCAACAAATCAATATATTTGATATGTTAAATTCTTCAAAGTAGCCACCCGTGCCCCCTCTTCTACGCTGCTGCTACTCTCTGTTATTATCTATGCATAGTAACTTTAATAACTCTACATACATGTACATATTACCTCAATTACCTCGACACCGGTACCCCCTGTATATAGCCGCGCTATTGTTATTTACTGCTGCTCTTTAATTATTTGTTATTCTTATCTCTTACCTTTTTTTTTTAGGTATTTTCTTAAAACTGCATTGTTGGTTAAGGGCTTGTAAGTAAGCATTTTACTGTAAGGTCTACCTGTTGTGTTCAACGCATTACATTTGATTCGATTTTAAAATAATCTGAAACACAACCAAAACAAACAGCAAAATAAGTTTGTAGAGTCACAAGCTTGATGCAATCATTGTGTGCTAAGAATATGGGACCAAATACTAAACTGACTAATTTAATAGATGTAAGCGAATTTGTCCCAATACCTTTGGTCCCCTAAAATGGGGGCACTGTGTACAAAAAGTGCTTTAACTTCTAAACAGTTCACCTGATATGAATGAATATACCCCAAATTAAAGGTGACAGTCTGCACTTAAGTTATTGTATAATTAATTCCAAAGTGCTGGAGTACAGAGCCAAAAGAACAACAACACAATTGTCAATGTTCCAATATTTTTGGAGCTCATTGTGAGAAATCAGCATATATTGTATGTACAGCAGACAGCATTTTCCAGATTTCAGGGCCAGCTTTGTCTTGACCTCTTGGTCGTTCAGGTATATTATTCAGTTCATGGTGACAAAATAAATATGTACAAAAACCAAACTACAAAAAGTCATTCCCAATTAAAGAAGTTAATTAACACAAAGAAACAAACAAAGTCCATCTGAGAGGCTTCTGGCCTCCTCTCTCTCTCTGCTGGACTGCCAAGCATCCTAATTGCCAACACCTTAGTAATTATCAAGCCTTCCTGGCAGAGCACATCAATTAAACCAGTTTCTGATGCCCCCTGGGGATGACGTGTGGAAGTGTAGTATGATATCCATCTGTGCCTCACACTAACTACCCCCATATCATAACATTAGCTAACCATTATTTCAATCTTATGCATATAATAAATGACCCACTTTTTTATGGAACCATGAAACACATTTTGTCAATAAACATTAATTAAATTATTAATTAAATTATTATTATTTTCATGTGTGAAAGATAATGCTAATTTAATAGCAGGGCCCATCATTGGCTCTGCATTTGTACTTTTATGATTTACATAAAACACACGCACACAAACATGCACGCATAGACAATGAGACGGCTCTCAAATTGGCTTGCACCTGTCAGTTAGTTTTGCTTTTACAAACATGTGTAAGCTGCTTTTCCACAAGCATATTATTACTGATTGGACATGCCTCCTGCAGTTCAGCCATGTGTGAGGAGAGGACAAAACAGGGCTTACAGACTTCTTAGTGCTTTGACTACAGCTGAAAATAAGTACTAGTACTAAGGCCTGGCAGGTGTTGCTCTGTAAGTCTTTGATACCCATCATATGATGGTGTGAACATGTACAAAGAATTCTAGGGTCAACTGGAATCATTTGACCTGCCAGATCCTCTTGTCAAATCAACTCAACGTTTATTGGTAACGTACACAGATTTGCAGATGTTATCGCAGGTGCAGAGAAATACCTAGCAATACAAAACAATACACACATAATACAAAAAGTAAAATGAAAGAAATTAAGGAATATCAAAATGAGCAATGTCAGAGTCCGGATGCTGTCGATGTCCATCCTGTGACAACGGGTGCTGTAGATATCCTGGAGGGCAGGCAGTGTGCCCTCGACAATGCATTGGACTGACTGCACCACACTCTGGAGAACCCTGCGGTTATGGACGGTGCAATTTCCGTACCAGCCCGTGATACAGCCCAACAGTATACTCTCAGTGGTGCATCTGTAGAGGTTCGTTAGGGTCTTAGGGTTCAAACCACATTTCTTATGCCTCCTGATGTTGAAGAGGCACTGTTGCACCCCACTGTCTGTGTGGAGGGACCATTTCAGGTCATTTCAGGACAGCAAAGGAACGTGAAGCTTTTGACCCTCTCTACTGCAGCCCTGTTGATGTGGATAGGTGCTGTCTCTGCTGTTTCCTGTAGTCCAAGACCAGCTCTTTCATTTTGTTGATGTGGAGGGATTATTCTCCTGGAACCACTCAACCAGGGCTTTTACCTCCTCCCTTTGGGTTGTCTCATCATTGTTGGTAATCAGGCCTACCACTGTTGTGTTGTCAGCAAAGTTGATTATTGAGATGCCATGGGTGAACAGGAAGTACAGGAGGGGGCTGAGCACGCACCCCTGTGGGCCCCCCGTTTTGAGGATCAACGTGGCGTGGGTGTTGTTGCCTACCTTCACTTGGGGTAGGCCCGTCAGGAAGTCCAGGACCTAATTGCACAGGGAGGAGTTTCAGACCCAGTGCTGAGCTTAAAGGATGAGCTAGGAGGGCAGTATGGTGTTGAAGGCTGAGCTGTAGTCGATGAACAGCATTATTACATAGATATTTCTCTTGTCCAGGTGGGATAGGGCAGTGTGCAGTGCAATGGCGATTGGATCGTCCATTGATCTGATGGGGCAGTATGCGAATTGTAGTGGGTCTAGGGTGTCAGGAAAGGTGGAGGTGATATGGTCCTTAACTAGCCTCTCAAAGCACTTCATGATGACAAGTGAGTGCTACGGTGCGATAGTTATTTAGTTCAGTTACCTTCATTTTCTTGGGTACAGGAATAATGGTGGACATCTTAAGCAAATGGGGACAACAGACTGAGATATGAAGAGATGGAACATGTCCATATACACTCCAGCCAGCTGGTCTGCACCTTCTCTGAGGATGTGGCTTGGAATGCCGTCTGGGCTGGCAGCCTTGCGAGGGTTAATATGCTTAAATGTCTTACTCACGTCGGCCACGGAGAACAAGAGCAGCGGGGCCTGCGTCTGCAGTTCAATGTTGTTTTCCTCGAAGCGGGCGAAGAAGGTGTTTTAGCTTATCCGGGAGCGAGGCGTCTGTGTCCTTGATGTGGCTGGCTTGCCCTTTATAATCCGTGATTGTCTGGAGTCCCTGCCCACATACGTCTCGTGTCTGAGCTATTGAATTGCGACTCCACTTTGTCCCTGTACTGTCATTTTGCCTCTTTGATTGCCTTACGGAGGTCATGGCTGGTCTGTTTGTACACGTTAATGTTCCCAGTCACCTTGCCATGGTTAAACGCATGCAACAGATTAAAACCTGCTGCCGGAGAAGTTTTCCATTTTATTTTTCATTTTCATTATCTGTAGGCCGGTGAAAGTATAAATGGAGGATTAGAGAAATGACATGGGCTCTCGCCTTGCCTGCCCCACTGCTTATCCTCCTTTGTGTAGGCTACCGCTCTCATCTCCTCTCTTGGCTTTGGCTACTAGCGGCATTTCCCATTCGGCTCACGGCGGCAGTGGGCCTGCATCGGCATCCTCGGCACACTCTGCCAACCCTCGAGTGGCAGCAGTGTCTTAAGAATTCCTCCTAATCCCTGAGATCTATTACAGATAGCAGGCCTGACACAGGCGACAGAGATTAGAAGGGGTAGATACTGACTGTATTGATTGGCCCTCTAATCCCAGGTCCAGCCCAACTGCTTGGCCGTGTAATGGAGTGCAGCAATGAATTTCAGCAGCCAGTCAGAGTGGCTGCCGCTTAAGCGAGTAAGAACTGAACTATACTGCAGAGGAGGATAGCGGGTTTGGCTGGGATAGCAGGTACAGTATGGGGTGGGGATGCACCACTTTAAATTGGGTGAGCCCCCTTCTAAATGTGTATTGGTCGGGCCAGTTATGGCCCAATTTCGATAAGTGAGAAAACTCAACAGAGGAGGACCTGGGTATTATTTTTCAATGTAATGTGATGAACTTGTGAGGTGTTAGATCATAACTTCCCATGTTCAGCCATGGCTTTTCTGCCTACAGTTATGGAACTTGTACCTTCACAAGCTGCTAAGCATATAATAATTGGACACTGGCATATAATAAAATAAGGAATTGCTTTTGAACATCTTGACAAAATGTCACTAAGTTGAATTTTTCTCTACCATTAAGATATGACTGACTTGATTGCCAAAAAGTCACTCAAATGTGCACTGAATTCTCGGAGGTGGCAAGGCCAAGCCATTTGGAATCAAGTCACAGTCATAACTTAATGGCGGAGAAAAATTCTACTTAGTGATATTGGTCAAGATGTGCAAAAGCAATTCCTTCTTTTATATACGCCAGTGTCCAATTATTATATTCTTAGCAGCTTGTGAAGGTACAAGTTCCATAACTGTAGGCAGAAAAGCCATGGCTGAACATGGGAGGTTGAGAACTGAAATGACCCACAATACAGGGAATTAACTTGTAAATCTGTCCTTAAAACGAATTACGCTTTGTTGTGCCAAATTTACTTGTCGGATTCCCTCACCTCTGGCTCATTTGTCAGATATCATTGGCAATGTCAACAGGTTAATTGATTGCTAGAGGAAAAATACCAGCTTTGTCCCTTCCTGTGGCCAATACTACTACACCAATACTTCATATACCAATGGCATCTATTAAGGCTTTACTAATGCTAATTCACCATTGAGTAGAGCACTGTTTCGGAGGTAGCCTAGTTGCAAGTTCACATGCAATGCCAAGGTCATACTGTATATAGTACACCATCCTATGCTGTATTGCAGAAAACCATTAAAGTCTTAATGCACAGTGTGTCACTGACACACGCACACACACACTGTTATGAAGTGCATAATGGTGGTGTGTGTAAAGCTCCTCTTATCACTCCTTAGCCCAAAACGTTCACTGTACCCTGAGCTTGGTACTGATGCAATGGATTGTTAACAACACACAATAGCTACAAGGCTTTGCTAATCACAGTATTGATCATCTAATTCTAACCATTTGAAACCTTTTAGCTCTGTGGGCGGTCCAGCCTCAGACGTGCCCCATGTCTCGGGGGACGTAATTAAGACCTGCTGTATGCTGCCTCAGATTCAGAGACAAATGCCTCCTCAGTATTTTAGGACCCGGACTTCATACGAGTCTCCCACAACGATGAAAAAAAAACGTGAATCGACCCCAATCTTTGTCTACCTCACTAACCCAACGGGTATGAGAGAGGCCTGTTTAGCTGTTGGTATGGTATCAGTTTTTGCTACCTTGTAATATTTTTCCTAGAAAACTTTGAAAGTCAAATTCTCACCACTTTTGTTCAATGAAGCCCTTCTAAAAGATGCCAGTAGGCTTGCAATTTTATATATATATTTTAAAAACTGTATTTAAAAATAAAGGTACATTCTAAGGTCCAATCTCAATATCAAATAATTCTGGGTTCAAAACTCTGATGCCCTCTGGTGGCATTTTCTAAACAGCTCATAGTATTGTATACGACCCTAAGATCTGTGGGATTCTGATAAAGGGGTCAGAAACAATGTGACTATTACAGAGCCTGTAGTAAAATGTGAGTTTGATTTCCCAAAAAACAAGGGCTGTATCTTTCAAATGATATGTCACTTTCTAATCACTTTCTATTTGGGCGGTGTGCACCAGACCTTGTACTGGGTCCAAAACAGCCACCCAGAGTGTAACAGTTTACCGTACTGTGATTGTTTTAAGTTAAAATGTTCAAAAATAAAGAAAAATAGCAAAGAGCAATTTAGCAAGCAAGAATTTTGCTGGGACTATCTTGAAGTGGTCTGAGTGGGGAGTGGAAAACTGAAAACTAGCTTTTATTGGCAGAGAGGTTTGGACCTCTTTCTTATTGGTCTGTTAACTAATTTACCACCTGGTGATGTCACCAGGCTGGCCAAAACTCCATCCCACCATAACAGGCTGAAATGTCAGGTGGTCTTTTAAAACAGCTCTTACACTAAAAGGGCATTATCAGAATTTTCACAATAAAATCGTAACTTTTGGGACAAATCACTCGCTCAATGCTAAACTTCGTTTAGATCTATTATTGAATAATGTGGCTATTGAGCAATTTGAGGTGACTAAACTGCTGGGTGTAACCCTAGATGGCAAGCTTGGTCAAAACATATAGACTCAGTAATTGCTCAAATGGGAAGAGGTCTGTCCATGATAGTGCATTGCTCTGTATATAGAATCACCGTACCATCTAAACTGCTGTGAAATATATTTTCAATAACCCAAAATATCATATTTTCAGCTGTTTGAAGCTGGTGTACAAAACCTAAAGTAAAAAGATGCAAAAACAAAACTTAAGGACCAGAAGCATAAAAATAGCACCCATAGAATGTATCTACCGCGTAACATTCTTGTTGTCAATGAAAATGACAGATCTTTAACTAACATTTATATGTGAATTTGGTTGGTTGCTCACAAAGCTACATATTGCGCCTTTAAGGGTATTTATTGACAGCCAGACAGCCAATCTTTGCTTCTGTATGTTAACAAGTCGACTCTCCATCTGAACTCCTCCACATTTACTGGATTGGTTGAACAAAGTATATATTTTTTCTCATCAGGACCAGTATATGGGGGGGGGATCTAGTTTCAGGCATTTTTTTTTACGCCTGCTACATTAGGTTCGTTTGTGTGTCAGGTTAGTTTCCAAAATAGAGAGGGAAATGGGCAGACGGGAGTTGCGAGAAGATACCGACTCACACGTTGCACTGAGGTCAGAACGAAATCATGGTTACATTAAGACACCTTGGAGCTGGTGTGAGATATAGGTGGGAAAACGTACCTCAATTCAGGGATGCGAATGTTACCTTTATCCACACTGCCCTTTTCGTCCTCATGGTAGCTAGCAGTGAGCAACATGCAGTGGCTACTGCTAGCTAGCATGAGGACAAAAAGTTAAGTTTCCCTAAAAACTAAAAAATAGCAGAATTTCAATGTTCTCTGTGTATCAGTGTCGATAAAGGTAAAAATTGGAGTTCAGTGGCATATCCCTTCCCTAGATTGAGGTACGTTTTCAGACCCATATCTCGCGCCGGCTCTACGCCGTCTTAATGTAACCATAATTGCCTTCCGGACCCAGTGCAGCTCAATGTAAACAAGCTTAACAGTAGGGTTGGTATCTTCTGGTAAAGACTGGAGTAGACATGGCCTAATTTGAGTCATGTGTGTGCCCATTCAGCTGTGAGTATTGTTTGCTGCTACGTTAACTTATTTAAGATATTGTGTTTGCCGTGAATTTCAAGAATGTCTCATGGGTATATAACACAAGTGTGTCATTTATTTCCCATTCTACAGTACCAAACCATCCCCTGGAGACTGGTATAACACTCATATGTGTAATACATTTCCTAGACAATAATATGTTTAAGGTGACTGGAGCAAAGTCAGCACTGTAACCCCTAAAAATCTGGTCGAAATTGATGGCATTAGAGCTTGTGCGCAGCCTGCAATAAGGCAGATGGTGCCAGATAATTGTGCTCGGTGCTGTGCATCTGGTAATTGACCATTTTAGAGTTGTCGAGCGGGAACACTGAGGCACTACATGCACACCACCTAAATGGCATGTTTTTGTCTACCTTTTATTTACAAAGCAGCATAAACGGTGGTTGAGCAACAGCACGTGGGCTGGTCAGTCACTTAACTTGAACTTTAAAGGGTGTCCTTCAAGAGTCAATTCAAAAAGGAAAAGAAATAGCAGAATTTGTGTATTTTGCAATGGAATTACAGTGAAACGGTTGTATCTGGGAAGCTTTTGGGCAGTAAGTCACGTTGGATGTGCCGGGAAGCTTAGGAAATAAGTAATGTAGAGGAAGGTTTAAAGGATATTATCTGTGGAGAGTTCTAAAGAGTAGTACACACTGAGCTGAGGTGTATATGAAGTGGCGATTGTGGGGTGATACATTGTTCAGCAGAGATATGAATATAGTAGCAGTTCACACTGAACTGTCATAGAGCTCTGGTCAAAAGTAGTGCACTAGGGTGTCATTTTGGACAATAATAATAACAATATCTCCACCAGACGGTAGACACATTTTTTCGAAAGTAAAGGCGGTTGAGCTGTTTTGCAAACCTTTGAGCCTTTGCTTTATCACTCATGGATACAATGAACTGAGAGGGATTGCTATCGTTAAGCATCTAATACTCTTGTCAATGCACATTTTCACACTCATTATGTCTCAAACAGATAGTACCTCTTGACGTGCCTGCATTACGTTCTATTCATTTCTTTTCATTGCAGCTCCCCATAATATGAAAGGCCCACTCCATGATCGGCCATGGTCCATTCAATTGTTTCAAAGCAATAGCTCTTTGTCTGGGAAGGCAAACAGTTGATGCTTGATAAGGGTAATCCTAGCCCCATGTTGAGCCCTTTGGTTAGCTGTGTTGGCAGGGGTCATTCAGAAAGCTATGTGCTGTCAATTACTCACTCTTGTCTGCTTTTGTCTCTTGATTAATGGGTCCGGTTAGAGACACTTTTCAGCTGAGGGCCAACATTCTGTGGGTCAGTGAATGCTCATCAGAGGAAGGGGAGGACCATCCTCAGTGAATTTCATAAAAATACATTTCAAAACATTTACATAGTTATCCTTTTTCGATAAAACTATACTAAATATATTCACGTCACCAAATAATTGATTAAAACACACTGTTTTGCAATGAAGGTCTACAGTAGCCTCAATAGCACTCTGTAGGGTAGCACCATTGTGTAGCCAGAGGACAGCTAGCTTCCGTCCTCTGGGAACATTGACTTCAATAAAAAACCTAGGAGGCTCATGGTTCTCCCCCCCTTCCATAGACCTACGCAGTAATTATAACAGCTTCCGGAGGACATCCTCCAACCTATCATAGCTCTTGCAGCATGAACTGACATGTTGTCCACCCAATCAAAGGATCAGATAATGAATCTACTACTGAAAGCATAAGCTACAGCTAGCTAGCGCTGCATTGCATAAAACGTGGAGAGTAGTTGACTCAAAGACAGAGAAAGACAACAGTTTAACAGTTTTGAACAAATTAATTTCTTCCAAAATGAAGGAGGTAAGAGAGAGATAGAGACAGATTTAGATTATTTTTTTAAACTTTCAGTTTCAATCACTTAGCTAGCAAATGCAGCTAGCTAGTTTACCCTACTCAAATATCCTGTTCAAACAGAGAGATGCTGTGTTAGCTAGCTGGCTATGTCTATCCAACACAACACTGGAACTCTTCCAAGTCAAGGTAAGCTTTTGGTTTTACTAACTTATTGCCACCGGGGTCAGCCGGTGTAAGTGCTAAATTGCTTACTGCCTGTACACTGTAACGTTACTGCATGATTGTAGAAGGTTTACTAACACATTATTTCTATTAGCTATGTTGACTATGATGTTACTTTAGCTAATATGGTGACAATGATGTAGGCTGTGTGTAGTGGTTATGATAATGTTTGGCTTAGAAAGGTTTTTTCGCCTGGTCACATACAGCTAATGTGTTGTGCATTGAAGTCCACAAGCGAGGGGAAAAGGTGAGAGCAGGAGAGTGCATAGATGCAAGAAGGAACACAATGTGGCTGCTATGAAAGTGAACTGTGTTTACGCATGATCGGGGGTGTATTCATTCTGCTGATTCTGTTGAAAAAATTTTCTTAAATGAAAGCAAACGGAACTAAACGGGAATAAACATATCTGAATTTGTCTAATAGAAACTCTTGTTGCAACTGTTGGTCTAATTATTACACCCTAGATCAGCTAGATGTAGGCAAGAGTGTGCAAGGCGGTATTGAATGTGTAATTGTCTGTCACCTCAAATGTTATTCTGGACCTATGTTCACCTATGTTGTAAACTTTCCTTCATAGGCTAGGTTGTAGCAACCTCATGATGGGTATAGGAAAAATGTGAGTATCATGTAGTAGCCTAAACCTATCACTGTTACATTGAACTGGTGAATGGAATATGAATGACAGTCATCCAATATGCTTTAACTTTTTCACACATACCAACAAATGGGTGTGATCATTCCTCATTGGTTCCTGCAGGGTACGTGTGATTAGAACGCTTATTTAGAATGTCCAGTTTCGATTGACGCCACAGTCAGCATTTGAGCTGGCCACACTGTTTTTGCACAAACAAAGTTATGTCCCAAATGTGACCAGTTTACTTTCTGGATGCAATGTTCAGACGTTCACAGAAGTAGCGACAGCATAACACAATCCTCCAAACAGGAAAATGAAGGCTACATTTGTCCTTGCACTTACTGAGGATAACATATTTAGATAATTCTCGGCTGACAGAAACCACAATATGAATTAGGTAATAGCAATTACTATTTATAATTCATCACATCACACCACGTCGGCACCAACGATGTTAGGATGAAACAGTCAGAGGTCACCAAGCGCAACATAGCTTCGGGGTGTAAATCAGCTAGAAAGATGTGTCGGCATCGAGTAATTGTCTCTGGCCCCCTCCCAGTTAGGGGGAGTGATGAGCTCTACAGCAGAGTCTCACAACTCAATCGCTGGTTGAAAACTGTTTTCTGCCCCTCCCAAAAGATAGAATTTGTAGATAATTGGCCCTCTTTCTGGGACTCACCCACAAACAGAACCAAGCCTGGCCTGTTGAGGAGTGACAGACTCCATCCTAGCTGGAGGGGTGCTCTCATCTTATCTACGAACATAGACAGGGCTCTAACTCCCCGAGCTCCACAATGAAATAGGGTGCAGGCCAGGCAGCAGGCTGTTAGCCAGCCTGCCAGCTTAGTGGAGTCTGCCACTAGCACAGTCAGTGTAGTCAGCTCAGCTATCCCCATTGAGACCGTGTCTGTGCCTCGACCTAGGTTGGGCAAAACTAAACATGGCGGTGTTCGCCTTAGCAATCTCACTAGAATAAAGACTTCCTCCATTCCTGCCATTATTGCAAGAGATCGTGATACCTCACATCTCAAAATAGAGCTACTTAATGTTAGATCCCTCACTTCCAAGGCAGTTATAGTCAATGAACTAATCACTGATCATAATCTTGATGTGATTGGCCTGACTGAAACATGGCTTAAGACTGATGAATTTACTGTGTTAAATGAGGCCTCACCTCCTGGTTACACTAGTGACCATATCCCCCGTGCATCCCGCAAAGGCGGAGGTGTTGCTAACATTTACGATAGCAAATTTAAATTTACAAAAACTCTTTTGAGCTTCTAGTCATGAAATCTATGCAGCCTACCCAATCACTTTTTATAGCTACTATACAGCGTTCCTCACTGAGTTCCCTAAATTCCTATCGGACCTTGTAGTCATAGCAGATAATATTCACATTTTTGGTGACTTTAATATTCACCTGGAAAAGTCCACAGAACCACTTCAAAAGGCTTTCGGAGCCATCATCGACTCAGTGGGTTTTGTCCAACATGTCTCCGGACCTACTCACTGCCACAGTCATACTCTGGACCTAGTTTTGTCCCATGGAATAAATGTTGTGGATCTTAATGTTTTTCCTCATAACCCTGGACTATCAGACCACCATTTGATTACGTTTGCAATCCCAACAAATAATCTGCTCAGACCCCAACCAAGGAGCATCAAAAGTCGTGCTATAAATTCACAGACAACCCAAAGATTCCTTGATGCGCTTCCAGACTCCCTCTGCCTACCCAAGGACGTCAGAGGACAAAAATCAGTTAACCACCTAACTGAGGAACTCAATTTAACCTTGCGCAATACCCTAGATGCAGTTGCACCCCTAAAAACAAAAAATGTGTCATAAGAAACTAGCTGCCTGGTATACAGAAAATACACGAGCTCTGAAGCAAGCTTCCAGAAAATTGGAACGGAAATGGCGCCACACCAAACTGGAAGTCTTCTGACGAGCTTGGAAAGACAGTACCGTGCAGTATCGAAGAGCCCTCACTGCTGCTCGATCATCCTATTTTTCCAAGTTAATTGAGGGAAATAAGAACAATCCCCAAAAAAATTTTGATAGTGTCGCAAAGCTAACTAAAAAGCAGCATTCCCCAAGAGAGGATGGCTTTCACTTCAGCAGTAATACATTCATGAACTTCTTTGAGGAAAAGATCATAATCATTAGAATACATATCAAATTACGGACTCCCCTTTAAATCTGCGTATTCCTCCAAAGCTCAGTTGTCCTGAGTCTGCACAACTCTGCCAGGACCTAGGATCAAGGGAGACACTCAAGTGTTATAGTACTATATCTCTTGACACAATGATGAAAATAATCATGGCGTCTAAACCTTCAAGCTGCATACTGGACCCTATTCAAACTAAACTACTGAAAGAGCTGCTTCCTGTGCTTGGCCCTCCTATGTTGAACATAATAAACGGCTCTCTATCCACCGGATGTGTACTAAACTCACTAAAAGTGGCAGTAATAAAGCCTCTCTTGAAAAAGCCAAACAGTTACCCAGAAAATATAAAAAACTATCGGCCTATATCGAATCTTTCATTTCTCAATTTTTTTTTGAAAAAGCTGTTGCGCAGCAACTCACTGCCTTCCTGAAGACAAACAATGTATACGAAATGCTTCAGTCTGGTTTTAGACCCCATCATAGCACTGAGACTGCACTTGTGAAGGTGGTAAATGACCTTTTAATGGCGTCAGACCGAGGCTCTGCATCTGTCCTCGTGCTCCTAGACCTTAGTGCTGCCTTTGATACCATCGATCACCACATTCTTTTGGAGAGATTGGAAACCCAAATTGGTCTACACGGACAAGTTCTGGCCTGGTTTAGATCTTATCTGCCGGAAAGATATCAGTCAGTCTCTGTGAATGGTTTGTCCCCTGACAAATCAACTGTAAATTTCGGTGTTCCTCAAGGTTCCGTTTTGGGACCACTATTGTTTTCACTATATATTTTACCTCTTGGGGGTGTCATTCGAAAACATAATGTTAACTTTCACTGCTATGCGGATGACACACAGCTGTACATTTCAATGAAACATGGTGAAGCCCCAAAATTGCCCTCGCTAGAAGCCTGTGTTTCAGACATAAGGAAGTGGATGGCAGCAAACTTTCTACTTTTAAACTCTGACAAAACAGAGATGCTTGTTCTAGGTCCCAAGAAACAAAGAGATCTTCTGTTGAATCTGACAATTAATCTTGATGGTTGTACAGTCGTCTCAAATAAAACTGTGAAGGACCTCGGCGTTACTCTGGACCCTGATCTCTCTTTTGACGAACATATCAAGACTGTTTGAAGGACAGCTTTTTTCCATCTACGTAACATTGCAAAAATCAGAAACTTTCTGTCCAAAAATGATGCAGAAAAATTGATCCATGCTTTTGTTGCTTCTAGGTTGGACTACTGCAATGCTCTACTTTCCGGCTACCCGGATAAAGCACTAAATAAACTTCAGTTCGTGCTAAATACGGCTGCTAGAATCCCGACTAGAACCAAAAAATGTGATCATATTACTCCAGTGCTAGCCTCCCTACACTGGCTTCCTGTTAAGGCAAGGGCTGATTTCAAGGTTTTACTGCTAACCTACAAAGCATTACATGGGCTTGCTCCTACCTATCTTTCCGATTTGGTCCTGCCGTACATACCTACACGTACGCTATGGTCACAAGACGCATGCCTCCTAATTGTCCCTAGAATTTCTAAGCAAACAGCTGGAGGCAGGGCTTTCTCCTATAGAGCTCCATTTCTATGGAATGGTCTGCCTACCCATGTGAGAGACGCAGACTCGGTCTCAACCTTTAAGTCTTTACTGAAGACTCATCTCTTCAGGTCATATGATTGAGTGTAGTCTGGCCCAGGCGTGTGAAGGTGAACGGAAAGGCACTGGAGCAACGAACCGCCCTTGCTGTCTCTGCCTGGCCGGTTCCCCTCTCTCCACTGGGATTCTCTGCCTCTAACCCTATTACAGGGGCTGAGTCACTGGCTTACTGGTGCTCTTCCATGCCGTCCCTAGGAGGGGTGCGTCACTTGAGTGGGTTGAGTCACTGACGTGATCTTCCTGTCTGGGTTGGCGCCCCCCCTTGGGTTGTGCCATGGTGGAGATCTTTGTGGGCTATACTCGGCCTTGTCTCAGGATGGTAAGTTGGTGGTTGAAGATATCCCTCTAGTGGTGTGGGGGCTGTGCTTTGGCAAAGTGGGTGGGGTTATATCCTGCCTGTTTGGCCCTGTTCGGGAGTATCATCGGATGGGGCCACAGTGTCTCATGACCCCTCCTGTCTCAGCCTCCAGTATTTATGCTGCAGTAGTTTGTGTCGGGGGGCTAGGGTCAGTCTGTTATATCTGGAGTATTTCTCCTGTCTTATCCGGTGTCCTGTGTGAATTTAAGTATGCTCTCTCTAATTCTCTCTATCTTTCTCTCTCTCGGAGGACCTGAGCCCTAGGACCATGCCTCAGGACTACCTGGCATAATGACTCCATGCTGTCCCCAGTCCACCTGGCCGTGCTGCTGCTCCAGTTTCAACTGTTCTGCCTGCGGCTATGGAACCCTGACCTGTTCACCGGACATGCTACCTGTCCCAGACCTGCTGTTTTCAACTCTCTAGAGCCAGCAGGAGCGGTAGAGATACTCTTCATGATCGGCTATGAAAAGACAACTGACATTTACTCCTGAGGTGCTGACCTGTTGCACCCCCAACAACTACTGTGATTATTATTATTTGACCATGCTGGTCATTTGTAAACATTTGAAATCCTTGGCCATGTTCTGTTATAATCTCCACCCGGCACAGCCAGAAGAGGACTGGCCACCCCTCATGGCCTGGTTCCTCTCTAGGTTTCTTCCTAGGTTTTGGCCTTTCTAGGGAGTTTTTCCTAGCCACCGTGCTTCTACACCTGCATTGCTTGCTGTTCAGGGTTTTAGGCTGGGTTTCTGTACAGCACTTTGAGATATCAGCTGATGTAAGAAGGGCTATATAAATATATTTGATTTGATCACGGGTGAGCTCACCATTGATCAAAATAATTGACTGAAACAATTTCTTGTAATCGAAAGTAATCCGATGATGGGTAGTTTGTGCAAGCTGCCATGTTTGTTTTTTTGCTTCAACCAAAGATAATAAGCGGAGACAAGATGAGTTTTGTCTGTTTACAGTATGCATGTTGAAGGGGTTGTGTTATCTAGGATTATTCACTCCCCTTCATTCACTTCCGGAAGTTTACTCGAAAGATGTTAGAACCATTCTTTCACCTCAGCATAACATCTTTGGTCTGAGAGACATTTATGTGACACCCAGAATGCATTGTATAATATCAACAAACATGGCACCACGCATAGCTGGCAAATAGCTAAGCATTAAGTCATTATAATCAGTACAATTTTTTAAAAGTATTTTACACACATCATAGGTGTCCATTACAATCTATGCAATAATCAGAATGCATTAGTTGTCATCAGTGCTTGAAAACATGTGAATTAGACTGTAAATGCCAGCCAGAAAATGTGCCAGTTCGATAAAACACTGCGCGAATGTCTGCGTACTTGATCTGCGGAAACACTAGGGAAGTGCTTGGGCTCTCCTCGAAGAGAGAAGTTTGTCCTGCTCAATAAAGCCTCAAATATAAATTGTCCGCAACGCTGAAATTGGCTATTTCTATGTGAATTAATGAGGAGGCGGAACATACCTCAATTCTACTGTTGTTAGAAAATAAAACGTGTTTGAAAATATTTTGAAATTGACAAGTTGAAACATAGCCTACAGATAATTAGCAGGCAGCTAACTATCCTGTTGTGTATAAATCTAATTTTGGAACAGTGAGTGCATTCTGACATCACGTGCATAAAACAACTCACGCTAGGGCAACCGTTAGAGATATGTGGAACTCACATGTGAAAAGAAATAATAGAAATAAGGCCATGCTCATGAAAAAAATTCCTCCCCGACCGCCACTACTGTGGGCTAAAGTTAACTGATAGAAATTGGCTTTAGCAACTTTCTTTGGAAACTGAGAAGGGTTCATCATTGGAGGGGAAGTGTCACACCTGATCTGTTTCACCTGTCCTTGTGATTGTCTCCACCCCCCTCCAGGTGTCACCCATCTTCCCTATTACCCTCAGTGTCCATTACAATATATGCAGGGTATCTGTGTTCTCGGTTTGTCTGTTGCCACTTCGTCTTGTCAAGTCAACTAGTGTTTTTCCAAGCTCCTGGTTTTTCCTAGTCTCTCTTTTCTAGTCCTCCCGGTTCTGACCTTTTGCCTGCCCTGACACTGAGCCCACCTGCCTGACCATTCTGTCTGCCCTCTTACCTGCCCCTCGTTGTTCAATAAATATCAGACTCGAACCATCTGCCTCCTGTGTCTGCATCTGGGTCTCGCCTTGTGTCGTTATAGGAAGTCTGCATCAGCATATTGGCAGCCAACAGAAACCGATGAGAGGTACAGTAACAGTCAAACGTTAGGACACACCTACTCATTATAGAGTTTTTCTTTATTTTTACTATTTTCTACATTGTAGAATAATAGTTTGTAGAATAATAGTGAAGACATCAAAACTATGAAATAACACACATGGAATCATGTAGTAACCAAAAACGTGTTAAACAAATCAAAATATATTTTATATGAGATTCTTCAAAGTAGCCACCCTTTGCCTTGATGACAGCTTTGCACACTCTTGACATTCTCTCAACTGGCTTTTCCTTCACTCTGTGGTCCAAACCATCTCAATTGGGTTGAGGTCGGGTGATTGTAGGCCAGGTCATCTGATGCAGTACTCCATCACTCTCCTTGGTCAAGTAGCCCTTACACAGCCTGGAGGTTTGTTGGGTCATTATCCTGTTGAAAAACAAGACAATGTGGTAGTGGGACTAAGCGCAAACCAGATGGGATGGTGTATTGCTGCAGAATGCTGTGCCTTGAATTTGAGATAAAACACAGACAGTGTCATCAGCAAAGCACCATCACATCTCCTCCTCCTTGCTTCACGGTGGGAACCACACGTGCTGAGATCATCCATTCACCTACTCTGCGGCTCACTAATGTACATTGCTCATGTTTCTTGGCCTAAGCAAGTCTCTTCTTATTATTGGTGTCCTTTAGTAGTGGTTTATTTGCAGCAATTCGACCATGAAGGCTTGATTAACGCAATCTCCTCTGAACAAGCAATTTCTGAGGCTGGTAACTCTAATGAACTCATCCTCTGCAGCAGAGGTAACTCTGGGTCATCCTTTCCTGTGGCTGTCCTCATGAGAGCCAGTTTCATCATAGCGCTTGATGGTTTTTGCGACTGCACTTGAAGAAACTTTCAAAGTTCTTGAATTTACTGACCTTCATGTCTTAAAGTAATGATGGACTGTCATTTCTCTTTGCTTATTTGAGCTGTTCTTGCCATAGTATGGACTTGGTCATTTACCAAATAGGGCTATCTTCTGTATACCAACCCCTACCTTGTCACAACACAGCTCATTGGCTCAAACATATTAAGAAGGAAAGAAATTCCACAAATGAACTTTTAACAAGGCGCACCTGTTAATTGAAATGCATTCCAGGTGACCACCTCATGAAGCTGGTTGAGAGAATGCCACGAGTGTGCAAAGTTGTCATCAAGGCAAAGGATAGCTACTTTGGAGAATCTCAGCAGAATAGCAAAAAGTTAGTGCCCATGCCCAAACAGAGTGATAACTGAATAGCTGCCCAATTTTCAGAAAGATAACCCATTTAACAATGCCTGGCGTGGTCTAGCTTTTCAATCCAATCAGAATCCCCTCCCACAGCAGGTATGAGAGCATGTAAAAGCTTTCAAATTTCTGCAGCAAAATGTCTTTGCCCCCTTCGCACCTCTCTGTTTTAGGGTCTTATTCAAAGCAACTTAACATCTCTCCGGCACCTCATTGGACCGGGTTTAGCAGAAAAGATAAGCCACTCTCTGGCTGCACAAGCCTAGCTTTGGTCACCCGCACTCCCCTTCAGCGCTACCCACAATCCCATTAATCGCTTTAGCGAGGCTTCTCAAAGGGCCACAGCCGAGTCGGATTAATTAATTGGCCTCCACTTTGCAAAGCAGGCACATAGTAACAGGAATTCAATACCGAGAAGTGTATTGAGTGATTACTGAAACATTTCACTGCTGCTCAAAAGTTTAGTGAGAAAATATGTTCACCGGCTTCTTCCGTTTCGTGTACGAACAGGATGCCTATCCATGTCCAATATCCCTTCTTTCTTATAGCTATTGTCTGTCCACTTGGAAGAGAATGGAGGGGGATTGACAATAGCTAACAGTTTTTTTTCTTTCAAAATTATCAAAGGATGTGAAATTTAGAGCCATCAATTCCTGTAGGACTTTCTCAATGCATATAAATGAAACAGCCATCTACGTGTGTGTCCCCTCCAGAAGCATCATGCCCATAGGGGGCCACGTGCCACCTCAGATTTTTCATTTTTTCAGATGTTAAATTAATCACTAAACTTCATATTTAAAGACCCACGTTTTATCATAATTATTTAGAAAAAGATCTGTCACTGGTGTTTATGTGGAGGGGGCACACTGAATTGACCAGGCAAAGACCCCCCCCACACACACACACACCTTCTCCCTAGTAAGTGGATCCTTCCAATGTGAACGGATGGAGTTGAGGAGAGCATAGAGATAGATAGAGGACTCTTCTGCGTATCTTTGCCTGTGAACAGCATGGAGAGCATCGTTGAGGCAATTTCCATTTTCAAGTATTCCACCCTGACACCAACAGGGTCACCAGGGGGGGCTGAGCCAATAGTGCTGGGCGATTAGTGCATTTTAAGTTCGGTGTCAGTTCAATTATCAAACAATAATCATGGTTTTTGATTTCAGTATCGATTATTTTTTACATTAAATGTATTATGAAATAACAATTAATTTTGACCTTTTTAATGGAAATTACAAAGCCACAAATAGTGAACATTCAATTGCCCAAACATTGAACATTTTCAATTGTCTCTTTCAGGTCCACATTGGGTAGACATCAATAGAAAAATCTGAAATGACTATGAAATAATACAATATTTCAGTTGTGCATATTACTTTGTTTTTATTTGATTACTTTAATATATTTCACTCCTTAAAGTCATCATCTCTTCTCTGCTCAGGCAGTAGCAGACAAACAGCCAGACAATGTTATCTCTGTACTCCCCATTCTGTTCTGTCTTTAGTCATCCTATTTAGCTCGGCTGGTTCGTCAAAGAAGATAAGGCATACTTTCACGAACTGTCTCTATCCCTCGTCATTGTGTTGTGTACATTACTCTCTCATGCGGTCTGTGTGTATCTAACCTAACGTAGCAGGCCTAAAAGTGTATCCATCTCTGCCTGAGCCAGGAAAAGCAGGCGCAATGGATTATGGATATTGTACATTTTAGTCATTTAACAGATGGTCTTATCCAGAGCAACTTACAGTTAGTGCATTCACCTTAAGATAGCTAGGTGGGACAACCACGTAAGTCAATTTTTACTCAATAAATTAGCTATAATCAGTCAGAGCTAATAAGGGGAGAAAGAAAGTAAAGTGTGAGTTCCTGCGCTGAACTAGGTAGAATTGTCACGTTCCTGACCTGTTTTCTGTTAGTTTTTGTATGTGTTAGTTGGTCAGGACGTGAGTTTGGGTGGGCAGTCTATGTTTTCTGTTTCTATGTTGGTTAATGGGTACCTAATATGGCTCTCAATTAGAGGCAGGTGTGTGTCGTTTCCTCTGATTGAGAGTCATATTAAGGTAGGTGTTTTCACACTGTTTGTTGTGGGTGGTTGTCTCCTGTGTCAGTGTCTGTATGTTACGCCACACGGGACTGTTCTCGGTATGTTTGTTCGTTCGGTTTTTGTGTAGTCAGTTTTCCTGTTATTGCGTTCTTCGTGTTTCATGTAAGTTCGTCGTCCAGGTCTGTCTACATCGTTTATTTGTTTTGTTAATTATTCAAGTGTAGTTCGTTTTTTCGTCTTGTTTAATAAATCATGTCATTTCACAACGCTGCGCCTTGGTTCAATCCATGCTCCTCCTCTTCGGATGAAGAGGAGGAGGAACACCGTTACAGAACCACCCACCGATCCAGAACCAAGCAGCGTGAGTTCGAGCAGCGGCCAAGAGATCAGGACTCATGGACTTGGGAGGAAGTATTAGAGGGAGAAGGACACTGGGCGCACATTGGGGAATATCGCGCGCTCGTGAGGAGATGGAAGCAGCGCGAGCCCAGGAGCCGTGGTATGAGGAGGCAGCAAAGAGACGTGGCTGGAAACCGGAGAATGAAGCTCAAAACCGGATTTATGAAGGTATGCGGCTAGCACGGAAGCCCGTGAAGAAACCCCAAACATTTCTTGGGGGGGGGCTAAGAGGTAGTGGGCCAAGGGCAGGTAGGAGACCTGCGCCCACTTCCCAGGCTAACCGTGGAGAGCGGGAGTACGGGCAGACGCCGTGTTACGCAGTAGAGCGCACGGTGTCTCCTGTACGTGTGCATAGCCCAGTGCGGGTTATTCCACCTCCCCGCACTGGTAGGGCTAGATTGGGCATTGAGCCAGGTGCCATGATGCCGGCTCAACGGTCTGGTCTCCAGTGCGTCTCCTCGGGCCGGCATACATGGCACCAGCCTTACGCATGGTGTCCCCGGTTCGCCTACATAGCCCGGTGCGGGTTATTCCACCTCCCCGCACTGGTCGGGCGACGGGGAGCATTCAACCAGGTAAGGTTGGGCAGGCTCAATGCTCAAGGGAGCCAGTACGCTTGCACGGTCCGGTATTTCCGGCGCTACCTCCCCGCCCCAGCCCAGTACCACCAGTGCCTACACTATGCACCAGGCTTCCAGTGCGTCTCCAGAGCCCTGTTCCTCCTCCACGCACTCTCCCTATGGTGCGTGTCTCCAGCCCAGTGCCTCCAGTTCCGGCACCACGCACTAAGCCACCTGTGCGTCTCCAGAGCCCTGTACACACTGTTCCTTCTCCCCGTACTCGTCCTGATGTGCGTGCCCTCAGCCCGGTGCCACCAGTGCCGGTACCACGCACCAGGCAAATAGTACGCTTTGAGAGTCCAGTGTGCCCTGTCCCTGCTCCCCGCACTAGGCTTGAAGTGCGTGTCTCCAGTCCGGTGCCTCCAGTTCCGGCACCACGCACCAGGCCTACAGTGCGTCTCAGCCGGCCAGAGTCTGCCGTCTGCCCAACGGCGCCTGAACTGTCCGTCTGCCAAGTGCCGCATGAACTGCCCGTCTGTATTGAGCCTTCAAAGCCGCCCGTCTGCCATGAGCCTACAGAGCCTTCCGCCAGACAGGAGCCGCTAGAGCCTTCCGCCAGACAGGAGCCGCTAGAGCCTTCCGCCAGACAGGAGCAGCCAAAGCCTTCCGCCAGACAGGATCAGTCTGAGCCATCCGTCTCCGCAGCGCCATCTGAGCCATCCGTCTCCGCAGCGCCATCTGAGCCATCCATCTCCGCAGCGCCATCTGAGCCATCCGTCTCCGCAGCGCCATCTGAGCCATCCGTCTCCCCAGCGCCGTCTGAGCCATCCGTCTCCCCAGCGCCGTCTGAGCCATCCGTCTGTCCCGAGCCATTAGAGCCGCCCGTCTGTCCCGAGCCGTCAGAGCCGTTAGTCAGTCAGGAGCCGCTAGAGCCATTCGTCAGTCAGGATCTGCCAGAGCCGCCAACCAGACAGGATCTGCCAGAGCCGCCAACCAGACAGGATCTGCCAGAGCCGCCAACCAGACAGGATCTGCCAGAGCCGCCAACCAGACAGGATCTGCCAGAGCCGCCAACCAGACAGGATCTGCCAGAGCCGCCAACCAGACAGGATCTGCCAGAGCCGTCAGTGAGCCATGAGCGTCAAGAGCCGCCAGTGAGCCATGAGCGTCCAGAGCCGCCAGTGAGCCATGAGCGTCCAGAGCCGTCAGCCAGCCATGAGCGTCCAGAGCCGTCAGCCAGCCATGAGCGTCCAGAGCCGTCAGCCAGCCATGAGCGTCCAGAGCCGTCAGCCAGCCATGAGCGTCCAGAGCCGTCAGCCAGCCATGAGCGTCCAGAGCCGTCAGCCAGCCCGGAGCTGCCAGTAATCCGGAACTGCCCCTCAGTCCAGAGCTGTCTCTCTGTCCGGAGCTGCCTTTCAGTCCGGAGTTGCCCCTCTATCCTGAGCTATCTCTCTATCCTGAGCTACCTCTCTATCCTGAGCTACCTCTCTATCTCGACCTACCTCGCTGTCCTGAGCTACCTTGTCTTGGTGTTGCCCCTTATATTAGGTGGGTGGAGAGAGAGGGTGGTCATTCTAAGGGGGAGATGTAAGCTGGGATTGACTATGGTGGGGTGGGGACCTCGCCCTGAGCCTGAGCCACCACCGTGGTCAGATGCCCACCCAGACCCTCCCCTAGACTTTGTGCTGGTGCGCCCGGAGTTCGCACCTTAAGGGGGGGGTTATGTCACGTTCCTGACCTGTTTTCTGTTAGTTTTTGTATGTGTTAGTTGGTCAGGACGTGAGTTTGGGTGGGCAGTCTATGTTTTCTGTTTCTATGTTGGTTAATGGGTACCTAATATGGCTCTCAATTAGAGGCAGGTGTGTGTCGTTTCCTCTGATTGAGAGTCATATTAAGGTAGGTGTTTTCACACTGTTTGTTGTGGGTGGTTGTCTCCTGTGTCAGTGTCTGTATGTTACGCCACACGGGACTGTTCTCGGTATGTTTGTTCGTTCGGTTTTTGTGTAGTCAGTTTTCCTGTTATTGCGTTCTTCGTGTTTCATGTAAGTTCGTCGTCCAGGTCTGTCTACATCGTTTATTTGTTTTGTTAATTATTCAAGTGTAGTTCGTTTTTTCGTCTTGTTTAATAAATCATGTCATTTCACAACGCTGCGCCTTGGTTCAATCCATGCTCCTCCTCTTCGGATGAAGAGGAGGAGGAACACCGTTACAAGAATATTTGCTTAATGACAACTACAACTCCCTTCGGCCCAGCGTCCCACATAGTTCTTGAGTTGATTTCTCTTGAGAAAGATTTTCTCTACAGAAACGCCGCGTTGGGCTCACATATGTGTATGTGTATATATATATATATATATACACATATTTATTAAATCATTTTCCATAGGTTTTTTGAATAAAACTCCTTAAGCTGTCATGGACACACGGTCAGAGGCAGCCTAGGCAGACGGCAAGTACAGTAAATCTGAGTAAAATCGGCTAAACGCAGCAGACTTCAGAAAATGTGGGGTTTTAATACTCCACCCAAAAATACAACATGCCATGAAAAGGCACGGGGCCGAAGCCCAAAACAAACACGTATACAAAAACACAGGGATGTAACCCAAACAGAATAGCGAGATTAAACCCGTAATAACGAGTACACAAAACACGCAGCACGAAAGTTCGAAACAACAAAGCTCAGGTAATCACAAGACCAACGAACATGGGAACAATAACCGAAATGACAATGGAGACAGCGGGAATGGCCAGTCCAAAGCCACCGCAACTTCGGAAGCTGCAACTGGCCCATCCGACTCCGCTGCAACTGGCCCGTCCGACGCCGCCGCAACTAGCCCGTCTGACACCGCTGCAACTTCGGCAGCTGGAACTGGTCCGTCAAATGCCACATTTATCATTTCATGGCATGTTGTATATTTTGGGTGGAGTATCAAACCCCCATATTACAAATTCCTGCGCCTGTCGCCAATCATTTATACAACGTGACATTTGGCAAGATATTTCACACCTCAACCACTGACACATATTACTTATGACACAGATAAATGTGTATTAACATGAATTTCTCCACAGCTCTGCTTGCTATTTCACGGGGACGAAGCCCAAAACAAACATGCAACTGGCCCGTCCGACGCCACTGCAACTGCGGCAGCTGCAACTGATAAATGTGTATTAGATAAATGTTTATTAAAATGAATTTCTCCACAGCTCTGCTTGCTATTTATTTTTTTAACCATTGTACAGTCAGAGAGTTTAGTTTAGGGGTCGCCAATAGCTTTTGAGTTTGAGATAGGGATAGCTCACTGCTGCAGCTAGCCCTCAGAGCTCTATGCTCTGGCAAACTCTACTTTTTATTCTCTGAGGGTTTACCAAGGAATAACTAACATTTTCAATTTTGATGTGAAGCAAGTGGTGTGGACCGAAGGGCAACATCAACTTTCAGCGTTTGATCTCCTCACCAGCTGATTTACATTTGCAGAGCATAGCCCTAATCTGACCATTTATCCGAACAAATGAAGGAGGATAGAGGAAGAAAGAGAGCGAGAGAGGGAGAAAGACAGAAGGGAGGGAGGACTTGACTATCAAAGTTTGGCTTTCAGTGGATATTCAGAGGAGGAAGAAGAAGAGTACAGAAGTGACTTTGTTCATCTGCATGCAGACCTATGCATTGAAATTAAGCCAATTTCCAATTCCAGCACCCCCAAAGGACACTGGTGTGTCTTTCTGATGAGAAGCTGTTTAACCCTTCGCATATCTGTATTTGCTAACTTACTTATGCATGTTTATTTGTACGGATAGTTGCTGTTGAATTGAAACATTAAATGCCTACCAATACAAAATTATGTAAATTGTCACATTTTATTTCCCTGCTCTCTTTCTACATATTTTTCAAACACATATGACTCTGCTCTCTTTCTATTATCTTCAAACGTGGGCGTTACAGGTATTCACATCACGCATAATCTCGACATTGTACTGCATCTATTGGCCTTGGAGAAAGATCAACCCACTGTCTGGCATTTTGCATCTGTTGGCTGTTGCCCTCTCTGTTTGCATCCTGCTGCTTAGGAACACCCCCACCCCACTGGCACAGGTGGTCTGGTCTACCGAGTGACAAAACAGCCCTTTTACTTTCCCATGAGGCTCGCTGCACAACACGAAACAGGAAGCAAAAGTTCTCAACCCGAGCTGTTCATTGGAGCGCCACTACCCTCTGGTCGGCCCTATTGGGTGGTGTTCTGATATTACCAACAGATGTCATGTCTGTTAAATTCAAAAGTTTGGACACACCTACTCATTCAAGGGTTTTTCTTTATTTTAATATTTTCTACATTGCAGAATAATAGTGAAGACATCAAAACTGTGAAAAAACACATATGGAATCATGCAGTAATCAAAAAAGTGTTAAACAAATCAAAAAATATATTTTATATTTGTGATTCTTCAAAGTAGCCACCCTTTGCCTCGACAGCTTTGCACACGCTTGGCATTCTCTCAACCAGCTTCACCTGGAATGCTTTTCCAACAGTCTTGTTTGAGTTCCCACATATGCTGAGCACTTGTTGGCTGCTTTTCCTTCACTCTGCTGTCCAGCTCATCTTAAACCATCTCAATATGGTTGAGGTCGGGTGATTGTGGAGGCCAGGTCATATGATGCAACACTCCATCACTCTCCGTCTTGGTCAACTAGCCCTTACACAGCCTGGAGGTGTTTCGGGTCATTGTCCTATTGAAAAATAAATGATAGTCCCACTAAGCACAAACCAAATAGGATGGCATATCGCAGCAGAAGGCTGTGGTAGCCATGCCATTTAAGTGTGCCTTGAATTCTAAATAAAACACTGACTGTGTCACCAGCAACGCATCCCCACACCATCACACCTCCTCCTCCATGCTTCATGGTGGGAACCACACATGCAGAGATCATCCGTTCACCTACTCTGTGTCTCACAAAGACATGGCGTTTGGAGGCAAAAATCTCAAATTTGGACTCATCAGATCCACCGATCTAATGTCAGTTGCTTGTGTTTCTTGGCCCAAGCAAGTCTCTTCTTCTTATTGGTGTTCTTTAGTAGTGGTTTCTTTGCAGCAATTTGACCATGAAGGCCTGATTCTCCTCTGAACAGTTCATGTTGAGATGTGTCTGTTACTTGAACTCAGTTAAGCATTTATTTGGGCTGCCATTTCTGAGGCTGGTAACTCTAATAAACTTATTCTCTGCAGCAGAGGTAACTCTGGGTCTTCCTTTCCTGTGGCAGTTCTCACGAGAGCGAGTTTCCTTATTGCGCTTGATGGTTTTTGCGACTGCACTTTAAGAAAATGTAAAAGTTCTTGAAATTTTCCGTAGTGAATGACTGTTGTTTCTCTTTGCTTATTTGAGATGTTCTTGCCATAGTATTGACTTGGTATTTTACCAAATAGGGCAATCTTCTGTTTACCACCCCTACCTTGTCACAACACAACTGATTGGCTGAAACGCATTAAGAAGGAAAGAAATTCCACAAATGAGCTTTCAACAAGGAACACCTGTTATTCGAAATGCATTCCAGGTGACTACCTCATGAAGCTGGTTCAGAGAATGCCAGGAGTGTGCAAAGCTGTCATCAAGGCAAAGGGTGGCTAAAACATAAACATTTTATTCTGTGCTGGAAAGGGGAGAATGCTAGCTTTCTAATGAGATTAACATGATCTCTCTACTCCAAATATCAAGTGAGTTACGAGCCATTACATGCTGAGTGTCACCAAACCATGTTTATTTTTGAAGAACAGTGAAAGTTTGCATTCAAATAATTCATAAGAAATATTTACACACATGAGCACACACACCCACACACACCCATACATACACAACCACGCATACAGGTGCACATGTATATGTGCACACAAATGTACACATACACTGGCTCCCGAGTGGCGTAGCGTTCTAAGGCACTGCATCTCAGTGCTAGACGCGTCACTACAGACCCTGGTTTGATTCCAGGCTGTATCACAACAGGGCGTGATTGGTAGTCCCATATGCAGGTGCACAATTGGCCCAGCGTTGTTAGGGTTTGGCCGGTGTAGGCCGTCGTTGTAAATAAGAATTTGTTTTTAACTGACTTGCCTAGTTAAATAAAGGTTAAATAAAAATGCCACACATTAAATTACTCTCACAAACACTTGGCTTAAATACACTAATGTTAGCTAGCTAGTCAGTCTACTTGTGCCTCATCACACACACAAACACTGACAGATTGACAGACAGCGAAACACGCACACATTACTCTCTCACAGCCAACTAAACTTGACTAATAGTTGAATGGCAAGCACTTACCAATGGTGAGTTAATTCATCTGGTCATGTCTCTTGACAATCTCCTTGGGGGTAAAAGGCGAATAGCAGGGATTCCCTTCATTGGACTTGCAAGTGCACCTGAACTCGCAAGCCTTTTAAATTTCTTGTCCAGCATCACTGACATATTCCTCCTTGAACAACTGAATCACCACAATTGACGGATCCACTATTAACAGGTGGTCTTCCTCGGTTGCCTCTTCAAGGGGCTTGGCTTGACTTCGGTGAGCTTGTCTGAATCGGTGTCTGTAGAGTCACTGATGGAGACACTCTGCGGCTCAGGTGTCAAAAAGTGGTCGCCAATAAGTTGACGCCACTGATCGTCTGACCCAGTTCCCAACAAATCATTACTATTTAAAATTCTAGTGATTTCTCTCTCCTAGAAATACATCGATGCAGCACAAAGCTAAACTAGCTAGCTAGCTAAGGTTTGGTCAGTAGTGACAGTGTAACTATGCATGATGGATTTTTGACTGATCTGAAGAGCAAGAGAAAGAGTGTAGCCTGAGGTAAAGATTTTGTTTTACTGCGGATAATAGTAGCTTTGAGTGGGCAACCAGGAAAACCATCCAATTGAATAGACTATTGCAGCTTGATTCAAAATATATAGCTAGCTAGTTTGTAATTCATAAATGATTTCGGAATAGGGGAGGGTTTTGATAGTACAGATAAGATAGTGCCACAAAAGCCTGATGTGATGTGTTACAAGCTGTTACAATCCACCAAATGACATGAAAGTGCTCCGTTGCTAATTTTCATCCTACATTTATAAGATTAAAAACTATATTTATACTCTGAATTTGGCAATAAGGCATACATATTCTGAAAGCAAAGACATTGTTTGTTAAAACCGGCTGAAACCCCTGAACAACATTTTTTTTTAAATTTTGACAAAACACACTTTATATGCACATTTACCATAGCGATTTACGACTGATTACGATAGAGGGCGTCAAAAATCTCCTCAAATCTACAGTTATATACAGAGCCATCACTGAATGGAATGCTTTACCAAATCACATTTCTCAGGCAAAAAGTAAATCCACCTTCAAGAAAACAATAAAAGAACATCTCATGCGATCAACCACATGACTGGATAGATACTAATCCCAGAGAGAATGTTAAATGTTTTACCTGGCAGGCCAGTTGAATTGTCTGTAGTGTCTATTTGTTAAATGTTTGTAATGTCTTTATGTAAATTGTAATTATTTGCAATGTCTCTTTAGTTCTCTGTTGGACCCCAGGATGATTAGCTGATGTTATAGTGTCAGCTAATGGGGATCCTAATAAAATTATATTTCAAACCCAGAATATACACAGTAGGTTCTGTTGTCAGATTTGAGTGGTTAATGGATGTACTGTACATACAGAAATCATATCATTACAAAGAACACATTTTCTGTTCCGATCCCTGCAATGAGAGAAACGCAACTTTACACAAAGATTTTGTCTTAAATGTTTTAGGTTTTCTACCTGTGAAGGAAAAATATGACAAGGTAGAAAAAAATGTATAGGCCACTGGCAAAGTTGCTTTTCCCTCATTGCAGGGATCAGATTTTTTCATAATTATATGATTTTTTGTGTGATTTAGGGCCACTGACAGAAGCTTGCTGAAAGGCGTGCTTTGTTTGGAATCGGTTGTGATCAATATGTAGCTACCAAAGGATGGATGGTGAGATGTTACAGCAATATAACACAGAGGCAGTTGTATTGACACCGCCATTTATACTGCTATGTTTGGGGCAGTGAAAGGTTTACTTTTTCAGAGCTTTTTCCTCTTTCCCTTAGAAGGCAACCACCAATGCCGTTGCCTGCTCAATGGTCCCCCAAAAAAGCTCTCTTCCATTGAATTTCTTTCCTCAGTGTGATTGTGAAGGTGTTTGTTGTATTGAAATATGGCTTCTGTGTGAGTTTTGTATGGATGTTTGATGACGGTTTATTCACCCTTAAAGCCACCTATGTGAGAACTGACGAACTGTGAGAGATGAAGAAAGGTTTGAAGGTGTCAATGTCTACTCTATGTGTTACACCAACATTATAGCTCTGTATAATGTTGATGTAACACAGAGTCGACATTCAACCGTGCGTATCGTTTGGGAGCAGCCTCCCGACATGACCCAAGTCCATTTGAGCCAAGTCCAATACTACCCCCATATACTGCACGTATTCCTGTATTGTTGAGGCTAGCACCATGAGAATGAGAGATGAAGATGATGCTTCATATGGAAGTGATTTGCATTGATTTTTGATTCTAGCCTCAGCAGCTTTTAAGATATTGCTTTCATAATTGGAAAATTAGCGGTAAACTCATTATCTGTGGGTGTGTCTGAAATAGCACCCTATTACATGTATATAGTTCACTACATTTGACCAGAGCCCTATGGGTCCTGGTCAAAAGTAGTTCACTACATAGGGAATAGGGTGCCATTTCAGACACAGCCTGTGTCTTTCGCACAGGACCAGAGTGGGAAGGTGACTATGTGCCTGAAGCCAACAGGTACTGGCATCTGTGGTGTCCTGTTTTTTGAGTGCTCTAGCAGCGTCGGCTGAATCTATCTGCTTACTTACTCAACAGGCCCCCGTGGATTTGTTATGATCCTCTGGCTTTGGAGAGAGGAGGCTGTCGGCAAACACCATCTTTTTGGTCTAAGATTTGGCAGCTCCCGTGAAATGGTTACACAATGTGTACTGCACAGTGGTGTCCTGTGTGAGAAATGGCTTTCCCAGCATGCATTGCTACATGGAGCCTTTCTATAGGCTCACTGATAACTACTACAGTAAGCACAAGTCAATCCCTGTCAAACACTTCTATACTTCCAGAGGCCAATTTCTCTTTATTTGTACTGATGGGATGACAGTTACAGTAGAAAGGAGTCGTGTCGAGGAGTTGCTCCCCTACAATTGTATGATTTGTAAATCTCAAAGCGCTCGCAGGATGGCTGAGCAGCAGGAGAATTCTGTGCTTGCAGTGCCACTCCACATTCTTGTGGCTTGTCAAACCAATTGAAGTTGGAAGACTAGCAGCTGGTTAAAGTGTACAGTGCGCCACTTAGCTAACACGTGGTATCCCAGAAGGCAATTGTTTGTTTGTCATACACGTCTGTTGGAGAAAGACAGGTCGAGTGGCGAATGAGGGAGCCCCTCCCCTCATTCTAAACAGCCACCCGCCTGCCCTCCGATCAATCTTGAGCGTGCTGAACTTCCTCACACTCTTGCGAGTAGGGAAATGTGGTGAGATGTCTCACTCATAATATCAGAGAACCGGGGTTACTCTTATGTTCTCTTTCTATTATTTGTTTTGACATCTCACTAGTGGGATATAGCCATCCCCCGTACATGCTCTCCGAAGCCAGGTAGTCTCAATATCATCCCTCAGAGGCCCCGATACAGGACAGTATGCGGAAATGAAGGTTCAGTAACGTCTAGTCAGTAACACCTCGTAAAAGCATGACTGTGTCGTGGAAATTCTAATCAATAATGAGGAGAGACAAGGTCAATCACCAATCAGAATATTACTTTTTTCACAACGTATTAATAAGGAAAGCATAGAGTAATAATGATGGCTGGTCAACCCAACATGGTGACTGTTGGGTTGAGAGCCCTTAGACAAAGGATACAACTACCTTTTATAGCAAAGATACACCCCTTAGTCTACATGACAAACAACAGATGTGTGGAATGGGTCACAAGGTTAGGATTTGTATGAAAGATACTAATAATTCACAGCATCTGCTGTAAAGACTGTTCTCATTGTGTAGAAACCAGGGTCTGGCCCCAAAACAAGGTTCCTCTCATAATTATCCATACCCGAGCCATCTCTTCCTGGTACCTTCCAGTCAAACCGGAGCAATCTCCCTCACATGAATGGAATGTGACTTGTTAGGTTTCTCACTTACGGCATTGTAAATCTACTGTCAGCATTAAGCCCCAGAGGCCCAATTCAGAAGACCACGCACAGATGAGAGTATTCTAAAAACCCTATTCTACTCCATTAAACAACCATTTGATGCAATAACAGTATTATAACATAATCTTGTAATTTCACCCACAACAGGGGATGCACAAAAAGCCGCATCGCAAATCTCCTGTAAGGAGATGCCCTTGAAGAGACATACCTTTGGTGGAGTGAGCCCTTAGGCCAGGGTTCCCCAACTGGCGGCCCCCGTTTTATTTGGCCACCCAAAGTTTTCTAAGAAAAATTATAATAATAATACTAGGAAATCTGTTCCCAAGTATTCCCACCCATAATATAGAGACGTGATCATATACAAATGTAAGCAAGGTTAGAAATTATTATGTTTTAGTCAAACTATATATTTTTGGGCTTCTTGTGGTAAATGTGCAGTCTATAAATCCAGAGCGACTTACATGAGCAATTAGGGTTAAGTGCCTTGCTCAAGGAAACATGTACAGATTTTTCAACGGGGCTCGGGGATTCGAACCAGTGGCCTTTCGATTACAGGCCTACCTGCCGACCCTGCCTGTTCCGGCCCCCTGACCATCCGCTCAAGAAAAAAATTGATGATAGTTGATGATCCCTGCCTTAGGCCCTCCGAAGGCTGTAACCCCTTGCTATTATAGGTCAATATAATTGCCTCCACAATCCAATGATAACCGTTGATGAGAGAGGGGCATCCCCTTGCAGGGAGGTGACCAAGACACAAAGAGTTGGTCGCTCTTACTCAAAGCTCTCGTCCTATCCAAGTATATGTGCAGCATGCGTACTGGACATAAATGGTGCAGACGCTCCTCTTCCATAGAAATGAAAGGTGGCGGGTGGAAAGCCACAAGCTCCAAGGTGAGACAATTGCAATTGCCACTAACCTGGGCATAAAGGCGGGGTTGGGCAAACAAGGTGACCTTAGAAGAGCCCCAGGCAAACTGCAGTCACGAATGACAAACTGACAGTGCATGTAGCACTCAATCGCAAGGACGTAAAGGTGACCAGTAAAGCGGTCTTAAAGGAGAGGGATTTATTCTCCATGTTTTCCAGCAGCTCAAAAGGCTACTGTGAAATAGACTCAAGCACAATAGACAAATCGGGGCTAAAGGCATGAGAACTGGACATAAGTGACATGCCCCTTCATGAAATTACATGGGGTGTTTTCTCTTCTTGTCAAAGCCTATATGACAGGCTGAGATAGCGGATAGATAGACCTTAACAGTGGAGAAAGCCTTCCCTCTGCAAGAAGATAAAGCCTTACCAATGCTCTGTATCCGATGTTTTATCTGGGGCCCTAGCACTGGATTGTCTCAATGACTCCAAGAGGCAAGCCAGTCATGCCCAGCTTTAACCTATCTGGGCCAGGCCCAGAGGGCCAGTAGTGAGTCTCCTGCTAGTGCGAAGAACAACGGGCAGTGCAAGGATCACTCTGGAGAATCTTCTAGGAGCGCCTGCTGGTGGCGATGGAGAGAGTCTCCTTTTCAATGTATTTTGGCTGTGTGTCCTTGGCATGACGCCTGGATACAGCAGATGCTTTTTTTTATTGAAAAGGGAAGTGTTGACACACTGGACCATGGGGACAGTGCTTGGTGGCAACTGACAATTTTGGCTTCCTGTCCCTGCTACCTGAACTAGAGCCAGGGGAGAGCTGTGGCACAGAGGGCACTCGGGGGTAGAGTGGATTCCCTCAGTCTTCCAAACATTTTTGAAAAAGCTGTTGCGCAGCAACTCACTGCCTCCCTGAAGACAAACAATGTATACGAAATGCTTCAGTCCGGTTTTAGACCCCATCATAGCACCGAGACTGCACTTGTGAAGGTGGTAAATGACCTTTTAATGGCGTCAGACCGAGGCTCTGCATCTGTCCTCGTGCTCCTAGACCTTAGTGCTGCCTTTGATACCATCGATCACCACATTCTTTTGGAGAGATTGGAAACCCAAATTGGTCTACACGGACAAGTTCTGGCCTGGTTTAGATCTTATCTGTCGGAAAGATATCAGTTCGTCTCTATGAATGGTTTGTCCTCTGACAAATCAACTGTAAATTTCGGTGTTCCTCAAGGTTCCGTTTTGGGACCACTATTGTTTTCACTATATATTTTACCTCTTGGGGATGTCATTCGAAAACATAATGTTAACTTTCACTGCTATGCGGATGACACACAGCTGTACATTTCAATGGAACATGGTGAAGCCCCAAAATTGCCCTCGCTAGAAGCCTGTGTTTCAGACATAAGGAAGTGGATGGCTGCAAACGTTCTACTTTTAAACTCGGACAAAACAGAGATGCTTGTTCTAGGTCCCAAGAAACACCTAGCTCGGCTATTAGACTATTCTTTAGTAAAGGTTGAATTTTTGTTATTGTTCAGCTATTAGCCCTCCTCATCATTCTGCTCCTGAGTGGCTCGCTTGTGGGCATGCTAGCAGGATATGGCAGCATCTTTGGTTGTGCGTCAAGAATTCTGCATACAGTAGCACGTTTGTATGCTATGGAGGTACATTTGTGTCTTTTAATCGAGAGCAAAACCGATTTTATTTTCAATCAGAAATAATTATTCTGAAAGCAACTTTTTTACGACACAAAGGAAGTCATAGCGGACACCTACGAAGAAGGACTGTGTTATGATGGCATCTCAGGTAAGCAGCACTGGGCTGTATTGACGTATCCTAGAAATGACATCTGCTGCTTTAGATTGAACGGTCATATCTCAGTTATTGTTTTCATATCTATAAAAAATAAGCTGTTTGCTTTACTTTCAGAGAGCGAGCTGACCAAGGGGTCAAATGTAGATATTGCCAGATGTTCACTGTCCGAGGAACAGGCCGTGGAAGCTTTATTGCTGGCAAAAGTGTCCATAACCAGAGGTAATTAAACTGTTTTGTGTTCTTTTTCTCCTTCTCTGCTTGTCTTGTTGTACATGGAACCTTTTATCTGACATGCATTAATTAAAAAACCTTTAAGATGTCAGCTGCTAATTTTCAGATTTACACCACATAAACACAGCCATTTTCACTGGACTAGCTGTTGCTGCCAAGTCATGATTTCCCTGGGGGTTAGCCTTGCAATAACCAAGTGGTGAGACACATAGCCCTCTAAATGTTTCAGGTACACTCCGATAGGTGTCTGCGTCACACAGTATCTTCTATTGACATTATCTTCTATGGTTTGTCCTTGTGTCTGCTTTTCAGCATAAAGTACTCTGTAGCCACTTAGTGTGGACACCGAGTGAGACCACACACACATAATAACAGTCTCTCTTCTTCACTTCATCCCTCTCCCCCTTCTCCCTAAATCCTCTAGGTTATATCAGCTGTTTTGGTGAACCCCTCAGGCATTTGAACTGGCTGACACAGAGGGCACAGCATGATCATTGGTGAGATGTCACTTGGTCAGGTCAACAGGAAGTATTATTAAAGAGATGCTTTACATTGAAATACAGACAGAGATGTAGTAGTCCCAGAGTTAAGGATCCATGGTCAGTTTTGCATTTCACCTCCTGATTTAAAATGACTGACCGTGTTAGAATAAAAAAAACAAGGCTTAATCAGGCTTTCTCGCCTGCAGGTATGTTTTGATGTGAGAGAGGAAGCCAGTTCCGTCATCGCTACCTCACCCGCTCTTAAGATAACCTTCGGGCCAACTGGGGGCCCAAGGCTGGTTAGGAGACACCCCAATTGTGATGAACTGAGAGAATATTAGGGTTGCACTGTAATTCATGAGTCATATGCTGTCTACCCCTGTTCTAACCTCTTTCCCTTTCTGTCTTCTACACCTCTCTCCCCACCTCGCCTTTCTTCCTCGTTTTATAATGCACACCATATGTGCATTGAAGTAGAGATTGAACTTGTATTTATAATATTACAATTGTCAGAATTATATTGCATGTATGTATTTATAACACCTGGATAATGAACACCTGGATACACCTGGATAATGAATTTCTTTCAATAAAGTGTTTCACATTCTCCACTGGTTGAAATTAAGTATCTCATTGAAATACTATCCTGTGTCCTCAGATTAACGCAGATGAAGGGAGTTAGATATGCATAGTTTTTTCTGGCTATATGAATTACAAATCAATCATGTTTCTAGTCTATTGCATAGTTACAATGTGTAATCATTGATGTCCCAGGAGCAGGAGTGGTAAACACTGTTGAAGTGTATAACTGTAATGCATTCAGTTGAAGTCGGAAGTTTACATACACCTTAGCCAAATACATTTAAACTCCATTTTTCACAATTCCTGACCTTTATACCTAGTAAAAATTCCCTGTTTTAGGATTACCAATTTATTTTAAGAATGTGAAATGTCAGAATAATAGTAGAGAGAATTATTTATTTCAGCTTTTATTTCTTTCATCACATTCCCAGTGGGTCAGAAGTTTACATACCCTCAATTAGTATTTGGTAGCATTGCCTTTAAATTGTTTAACTTGCATCAAACGTTTTGGGTAGCCTTCCACAAGCTTCCCACAATAAGTTGGGTGAATGTTGGCCCATTCCTCCTGACAGAGCTGGTGTAACTGGGTCAGGTTTGTTGGCCTCCTTGCTCACACACGCTTTTTCAGTTCTGCCCACACATTTTCTATGAGATTGAGGTCAGGGCTTTGTGATGGCCACTCCAATCATTCAAATAATGGAGTTAGATATGACTGAAAAATAATTTATCAGAGATTCATACCTGAACCGCACCTATATTTGCCAAGGAAGAGTACATGATCAGTGAATATATTCAATGTAGAGGCTACAATGTGGGAATCTCATGCGTGGTAATAACTACAGTACATGTGTATATAGGACTTGCATCCTTGGCATAATAAAGTTATTATATTCTACTCTATCCATAGGCTTCATTAATGCCATTCAGATGTCAAGTTGATACAACAACTATAGCTGAGGATCATAGATTGGTATGAATATTAGTTCAGAACCTAACGTTTTATGGTCCATACACAGATCGGCTAAATAATGTAGTTAGCTACACATCCATAGGCATACAGTTATTTTTATCCTCCACTACACAATAAGCAAGTAAATAGTTAGCTAGCTATGTTACTTCAGCTGCATTGCAAGGCAAGCTTACACAATTGTACATTCAATTTACAGTAAATGCTTTAGCTAGCTAGATTCTTTACATCCACTGTTTCACAAGACGACAGACTGGTTTGCTGGTTTTCTCAGGAGTCCCTAAAACATTAAACAACACAAATTACAAATTCATTCTCCTAACACTAGCTAGCTGACAAAAAAATATGCACAAACGTTTGTCTCTACATTAACTAACATTCTTAGCTTGACTCGTTATAACAACTTACATCTGCTTCCATCGTTATGTTTTGTCAGCCATCTTTGTTGAAGAATGCCACAAAGGCAAGGGTGGCTCGCGTCAAAATTTGTCATTGGAACCACTCGATATGATTGGTCATATAAAACCTAGGGACCCAAATGCATAATGAGTGCTCTAACTCCCCCTTGTGGTGGTCTGGAGCAATGAGGCCATGATGCTGGGTACCTCTAAGTCCCGCGATGCAAGCTCGCAACTTTTAAAGGAGGAACCACTGTACTTCAGTAAACATTCTGGATTTACCCTCACCTCTGTCTGCCGTATTCCTTTATAAAAGGTTGTTTATTTCATTAATGATAACTTTTTATATGGCACATCATTGATATGGGAGCCTATTTGGCACATACACCCAAGAAAGGCCAATATAAGATTAATAAAAATATATGCCTGGGGACTTCCTCCTGCTTTGCCTCTTAATGTGCCCGTGTATTTGAGAGACTGTTAAAAATTGAAATGATGGAGTCTTTTACACTCTGTTAAGATTGCTCAGGGAACAATGAAAAGTGACTCTGTATGGGTCCTTATCCGGTGCTAAGACTCTTATAATCGTTGAATAAAATAGTAGACTACGGAGCAGCCTGCATCAGCATATCTTCTACTGATCTGTCATGGACCAGAAAATGGTAATGTCATAATATAAAGATGTGGGGGATAACAGTGTCATGACTGTCCACGAGAATCCAAATAGGTCAGATCAGGTTTGCAATGAATAACTTCACTGAGACCCTTTCTCATCCGCAGGTGGGGTGGGGGGGGACGGGACGGGGGGGGGGGGGGGACTCACGTCCTGTTGTAAATCAAGTGGAGAAGATTAAGGTCTCCCTCCTAAAATATTCACCAAAGGAATTTCCTTTGTTTCAAGAGACTTTTCCCGCTAAAACTCTAACACGTTCAAAAGGGAATACTGGAACAATCAATATTTTTAACATAGAACGTGGGGAATGGTCAGAAATGATCTATAGAACACTAATGACATTTTGTTTGTTATCTTGTGATGTCATAAAACATTTATGAAGGAAATACTGGAACTTGGAAAGTATACCCACTACATGTACTAAGTTTCCATATCATGCTTTGTGCATGTAATATGAAAAATGACGAGAGGGAGATTAGAGAAACTATAAGAGATAATTGTTTGACATAACTGTGTACAAGTGACTTATTACATGCACGCTCTCTGACCGAGTGAGGTCAGACGGAACCACCCCATTCAAACAAACTGTATAAATGATGAATTAAGAAATTAACATTGCAGACCAGAAATGCGCCAAGCTGCAGTTACACGTTGAAAGTTGTCTGAATTTTGAATCTCAACACGAGGTAGAGACGATAAACTCACCTCCTGGACAATCACTGGTACGGCTGATTAGGTGTCCTAAGTAAAGTATCTTCGAAAGCAAATTTAAGTGGTACCATTCTACTACTCTGCTCAAACTATCATATTATGCTACCCTCATCACCCAACTGGAAACCATCGACATGGCTGGCTAGCCTATCTTCCAAGAAGCATCTTCAAGAGCTAATGGAAGGAAAATATACTCTGTAGTTCCGTTCAAGACTACACAACAAGTCACCGGATACTGGACAACTACAGAGAAGAACAACAGTAAAAGACTTGTTGGTAGACTTTTGGGCAATCAGAGCCTTACAAGTGTGCCCCAAGAAGGCCCAACTCCCTTTCCGAAAGAGATCCGGCGAACCAAGGCATTTCAAGTAAATACATTCATGATTTCTTACTCAAAGCGGGCGGCAGTTCGTGTGTAAAGTACACTGCTCAAAAAAATAAAGGGAACACTTAAACAACACAATGTAACTCCAAGTCAATCACACTTCTGTGAAATCAAACTGTCCACTTAGGAAGCAACACTGATTGACAATAAATTTCACATACTGTTGTGCAAATGGAATAGACAAAAGGTGGAAATTATAGGCAATTAGCAAGACACCCCCAAAAAAGGAGTGATTCTGCAGGTGGTGACCACAGACCACTTCTCAGTTCCTATGCTTCCTGGCTGATGTTTTGGTCACTTTTGAATGCTGGCAGTGCTCTCACTCTAGTGGTAGCATGAGACGGAGTCTACAACCCACACAAGTGGCTCAGGTAGTGCAGTTCATCCAGGATGGCACATCAATGCGAGCTGTGGCAAAAAGGTTTGCTGTGTCTGTCAGCGTAGTGTCCAGAGCATGGAGGCGCTACCAGGAGACAGGCCAGTACATCAGGAGACGTGGAGGAGGCCGTAGGAGGGCAACAACCCAGCAGCAGGACCGCTACCTCCGCCTTTGTGCAAGGAGGTGCACTGCCAGCGCCCTGCAAAATGACCTCCAGCAGGCCACAAATGTGCATGTGTCAGCATATGGTCTCACAAGGAGTCTGAGGATCTCATCTCGGTACCTATTGGCAGTCAGGCTACCTCTGGCGAGCACATGGAGGGCTGTGCGGCCCCACAAAGAAATGCCACCCCACACCATGACTGACCCATCGCCAAACCGGTCATGCTGGAGGATGTTGCAGGCAGCAGAACGTTCTCCACGGCGTCTCCAGACTCTGTCACGTTTGTCACATGTGCTCATGTGCTCAGTGTGAACCTGCTTTCATCTGTGAAGAGCACAGGGCGCCAGTGGCGAATTTGCCAATCTTGGTGTTCTCTGGCAAATGCCAAACGTCCTGCACGGTGTTGGGCTGTAAGCACAACCCCCACCTGTGGACGTCGGGCCCTCATACCACCCTCATGGAGTCTGTTACTGACTGTTTGAGCAGACACATGCACATTTGTGGCCTGCTGGAGGTCATTTTGCAGGGCGCTGGCAGTGCACCTCCTTGCACAAAGGCGGAGGTAGCGGTCCTGCTGCTGGGTTGTTGCCCTCCTACGGCCTCCTCCACGTCTCCTGATGTACTGGCCTGTCTCCTGGTAGCGCCTCCATGCTCTGGACACTACGCTGACAGACACAGCAAACCTTTTTGCCACAGCTCGCATTGATGTGCCATCCTGGATGAACTGCACTACCTGAGCCACTTGTGTGGGTTGTAGACTCCGTCTCATGCTACCACTAGAGTGAGAGCACCGCCAGCATTCAAAAGTGACCAAAACATCAGCCAGGAAGCATAGGAACTGAGAAGTGGTCTGTGATCACCACCTGCAGAATCACTCCTTTTTTGGGGGTGTCTTGCTAATTGCCTATAATTTCCACCTTTTGTCTATTCCATTTGCACAACAGCATGTGACATTTATTGTCAATCAGTGTTGCTTCCTAAGTGGACAGTTTGATTTCACAGAAGTGTGATTGACTTGGAGTTACATTGTGTTGTTTAAGTGTTCCCTTTATTTTTTTGAGCAGTGTATATAGTTACTGTAAGTGAGAGTAGTTTTTGAAAGTACCAATGTTAAGTGTCTCTGTCCCCCTCTCCATCTCTTTTGTAACAAGCAGCCACTCCGCTAGGGACCTGTTTTTAACGTATTAAGTGTGTATGTTTATCCTGTGCTACCATTTAATTAGCTAGTAAATAAATAATTAAACCAATTTGTGTAGTACTGAATCCTAAGTAAGGTTACGACTGTTCAGAATGAGGATATGATACAAGGTTATGGTTAATAAGTTGACTGTTTATAGATGTGATAGGTAAAGATCCTAATGAGTTAATTGTTACATGATTAATTTAATCGGTTAAGAATTAAACCTATTTAGGTAATTAGATAAATAACCGTCTTCAGATTCATGTTAAAGTCAAGTCACGACAACAACTATTTTACCAGTGATGCACAGGACATTTATAGGAATTTGAATATTATGTATTCAAGCCATGTATCCTTTGACAGTTCCACAATGCCCCCCAGGATATTCCTTAAGTTCTGGTGCAACAATGTCATTGCACTCAATGTCCCAGAATGGTAACTCTCTACCGTTTTGATGCTAAGACATGAAAATAAGGCCCTCCTGAGAGCTAGCAGTCAACAACACATCAGCCAGGTGGTATCTCATAACATTTGATGTGAGAGAAAAACAGCTACACTGAATATGTAATGTCAGTTTGTGGGACAGATATTTCTAATCTACCGGAATCTATATATTAGCCCAGGCGATATGTAAAAATTACACGTTCTTTTTCATAAAAGCATGAAACCTGGGACACTTGTGCAGTTTAGGGTCCTGGACATTTTCAACAACAGACATAATATTGTGTACATTGTCAGAAACAGCTATTTATTTTCTTTGCCATGGCTTACCCATATTAACCATGTATATAATAATCTGAACTGTTTATTATGTTGTACTTATCACCATTGTAATCCTTGACCATCAAAACATAGATGTAGACATCACCTTTTCTGTGTTATCATGTTTGGTTCAGCAGATATGAAGGAAAATGCATTATCTAGCAATGGCGAATAGCAAAATGGCTGCCAAGGCTGGCAGAAGGTGTTTTTGAGATGGCTCCCTTTCTTAAAAATGTTCAGGTCCCCAAATGTACAAGGGTACCAAGTTTCATGCTTTTATGAAAAAGTTATTAACATACCACCTAAAATTTGGCACCTATCACTTGGACGATATGAGAAGTATGAACACACCATTTTTTAACAGCTACACTGAATCATGTCAGTTTGTGGGATGTATATTTTTTAGTCTACCAGAATCTGTGTAGGAGAAGTAAGAACAATCGGTCATTAAAACTATTATAAAATGTTGTAACTGATTGAATACTTCTGTGACTAATAAATGGATGTCAACTGCCTATGTTCGGGGATCAAAACAGTGGTTTCATGCAGTGAGGAAAAGGAGGGCTTTTAGCACAATGCAGGTGGCCTTATCTGTATTATTAAGTGGATTTTAGTGCTTTTGAAAACATCCAAGAAAATGAGCTGAGTGGGACCATTGTGACATGGTTGTAAATGATGTAACCTAAGACTGTTTGGAGCAGCCAGTATAATAACCTGAGCCCTCTGACAGAACTTTCCTGTGTCTGTCTGACATAGCTTTAAGGGGACCTACAGCACCAGATGTCACAGGAAGGCCAAAAAGATAATCAAGGACATCAACCACCCGAGCCACTGCCTGTTCACCCCGCTATCATCCAGAAGGTGAGGTCAGTACATATGCATCAAAGCTGGAACCGAGAGACTGAAAAACAGCTTCTATCTCAAGGCCATCAGACTGTTAACTCCGGGATCGCGAACCGCTAGCGGGACACCTTTCGACAACATCTGGTGAAATTGGAGCGGGCCAAATTCAAATTACAAAATCGTAATATTAAACATTCATGAACATACAAGCGTCTTACATCATTTAAAAGCTCAACTTCTTGTTAATCCAACTGCGTTGTCAGAATTCAAAAAGGCTTTACGGCGAAAGCATACCATGCGATTATCTGAGGACAGCGCCCCACATCAAAATACTTTTTCAACCAGCACAGGCTTCACAAAAATCACAAATAGCGGTAAAATAAATCACTTACCTTTGAAGATCTTCCTCTGTTTGCAATCCCAAGAGTCCCAGCTACACGATGAATGTTCGTTTTGTTCGAATAAGTCCTTCTTTATATCCAAAAAAGTCTGTTTAGTTGGCGCCAATGATTTCAGTAATCCACTCCTTCAACATGCATACAAAGGAATCCAAAAAGCTACCAGTAAACTTCGTCCAAACAAGTCAAACAATGTTTCTAATCAATCCTCAGGTACCCTAATATGTAAATACACAATAATATTTCAGACAAAAAGAACGGTGTTCAATAGAAAAGGAAAATAACGAGGAGCGCGCCCTCATTCACACGTGCCAAAAGCCTACATTTCCTGATGAGCACACCTTGGAAAAACTACAATTACTTGTTAGTTTTTCAAGAAACAAGCCTGAAACCCTGTATAAAGACTGTTGACATCTAGTGGAAGCCATAGGAACTGCAATCTGGGAGCTATTTTTTGTATATCCCATAGGCTTGCATTGAAAAGGCCTGCAAAATACTCACATACATTATTTTAACCTGTCTGGCTCTGGCGTTCCGCTAGCGGAACTCCTCCCACATTCCACTGAAAAGGCAGAGCGCGAAATTCAAAAGATATTTTTTAGAAATATTTAACTTTCACACATTAACAAGTCCAATACAGCAAATGAAAGATACACATCTTGTGAATCCAGTCAACATGTCCGATTTTTAAAATGTTTTACAGCGAAAACACCACATATATTTATGTTAGCTCACCACCAAATACAAAAAAGGACAGACATTTTTCACAGCACAGGTAGCATGCACAAAGCCAACCTAACTAACCAAGAACCAACCAAACTAACCAAGAAACAACTTCATCAGATGACACTCATAACATGTTATACAATAAATCTATGTTTTGTTCGAAAAATGTGCATATTTGAGGTATAAATCAGTTTTACATTGCAGCTACCATCACAGCTACCGTCACAAATAGGACCGAAGCAGCCAGAGTAATTACAGACACCAACGTCAAATACCTAAATACTCATCATAAAACATTTCTGAAAAATCGATGGTGTACAGCAAATTAAAGACAAACATCTTGTGAATCCAGCCAATATTTCCGATTTTTTAAGTGTTTTACAGCGAAAACACAATATAGCATTATATTAGCTTACTACAATAGCCTACCACACTACCGCATTCATTCATCAAGGCACGTTAGCGATAGCGAATAAACCAGCAAAAGATATATAATTTTTGACTAACCTTGATAAGCTTCATCAGATGACAGTCCTATAACATCAGGTTATACATACACTTATGTTTTGTTCGAAAATGTGCATATTTAGAGCTGAAATCAGTGGTTATACATTGTGCTAACGTAGCATATTTTTCCCACAACGTCCGGATATTTTTCTGACACTTTTTCTGACACACATATTCTGACCAAATAACTATTCATAAACGTAACTAAAAAATACATGTTGTATAGGAAATGATAGATACACTAGTTCTTAATGCAATCGCCGTGTTAGAATTCTAAAAATAACTTCATTACGACATCCAGCTTAGGTATAGCGAGAGAGTGCCCAAACTCTGGGCGCAAACGACTAGTTCACTAGTTCACATCATAAAATGGGTCCTACTTTTGCTGATCTTCCATCAGAATGTTGTACAAGGGGTCCTTTGTCCAGAACAATCGTTGTTTGGTTTTAGAACGGCCTTTTTCCCTCTCGATTTAGCAAGCACACTTGCCAAGTGGCGCGAATCTCTCCATCGTCAACAAACTCAGAGAACGGAACACGGCAAAACTCCCGAAAAAATTTCAATAATCTGATTAAACTATATTGAAAAAACATACTTTACGATGATATTGTCACATGTATCAAATAAAATCAAAGCCGGAGATATTAGTCGTCCATAACGACAGCTTATCAGAAGGCAAATCCAGGTCCCTTCTCGTGCTCTCCATAAAACAGGAAACTGGTGACACGTCATGCCAAGAGCTATTATTCGACCCCAGATCAAGTTACACACTCAATTTCTTCTCTCACTGCTTGTCGACATCTAGTGGAAGACGTATGAAGTGCATGTATTCTAATAAATATCAAGGACATTAATAGGCAGGCCCTAGAACAGTGCATCGATTTCAGATTTTCCACTTCCTGTCAGGAAGTTTGTTGCAAAAGGAGTTCTGTTTTACTCACAGATATAATTCTAACGGTTTTAGAAACTAGAGAGTGTTTTCTATCCAATAGTAATAATAATATGCATATTGTACGAGCAAGAATTGAGTACGAGGCCGTTTAAATTGGGCACGATTTTCCCCCAAAGTGAAAACAGCGCCCTCTGTCCTCAACAGGTTAATGCTTCCGTGGTGCCCCAGGTTATTAATGGTTTAATTCTTGCATAGTTTAATTCAACCACGTAATCAATTAAATGTTAAGTAATCGATTTGATGAAATAGCGTGTCATATAATTTAATCATAGTAGAGACACAACACACCCCTCCAACCAGACATTCTTTATCTACTAATTTGCTGGATGTAGAGTTCAAGTGAAGGTCAAGCAAATCATAGAGAAAGCAGACTGTATTGCAATCATCTCTGATGGGTGGTCGAATGTTCGTGGGCAAGGAATAATTAGCTACATCATATCCACCCCTCAATCAGTATTCTACAAGAGCACAGACACAAGGGAGAACAGACTCACCGGTCTCTACATTGCAGATGGGCTGAAGTCAGACATCAATGACCTTGGACCACAGAAGGTATTTGCACTGGTGACAGACAATGCTGCGAACATGAAGGCTGCTTGGTCTAAAGTGGAGGAGTCCCACCCTCACATCACACCCATTGGCTGTGCTGCTCATGCATTGAATCTGCTTCTCAAGCACATCATGGCACTGAAAAAAATGGATACACTCTACAAGAGAGCTAAGGAAATGGTTAGGTATGTGAAGGTTCATCAAGTTACAGCAGCAATCTACCTCACCAAGCAAAGTGAGAAGAATAAGAGCACCATCGATACCGACATCTTCTTGCTCGTACAATATGCATATTATTATTACTATTGGATAGAAAACACTCTCTAGTTTCTAAAACCGTTAGAATTATATCTGTGAGTAAAACAGAACTCCTTTTGCAACAAACTTCCTGACAGGAAGTGGAAAATCTGAAATCGATGCACTGTTCTAGGGCCTGCCTATTAATGTCCTTGATATTTATTAGAATACATGCACTTCATACGTCTTCCACTAGATGTCGACAAGCAGTGAGAGAAGAAATTGAGTGTGTAACTTGATCTGGGGTCGAATAATAGCTCTTGGCATGACGTGTCACCAGTTTCCTGTTTTATGGAGAGCACGAGAAGGGACCTGGATTTGCCTTCTGATAAGCTGTCGTTATGGACGACTAATATCTCCGGCTTTGATTTTATTTGATACATGTGACAATATCATCGTAAAGTATGTTTTTCAATATAGTTTTATTAGATTATTGAAATTTATTCGGGACGTTAGGCGTGTTGCGTTGTGTGCCTTTGTTCAGGAAGGAGAGCTTAGCGCCACTTTGCTAGCTTTCCGTGCTAATTGACTGGAGAAGAGGACATTCTAAATCCAAACAACAATTGTTCCCGACAAAGGACCCCTTGTACAACATTCTGATGAAAGATCATCAAAAGTAGGACCCATTTTATGATGCTATTTCATATATCTGTCGAACATGTGAAATAGTCGTTTGCGCCCAGAGTTTGGGCACTCTCTCGCTATACCTAAGCTGGATGTCGTAATGAAGTTATTTTTAGAATTCTAACACGGCGATTGCATTAAGAACTAGTGTATCTATCATTTCCTATACAACATGTATTTTCTAGTAACGTTTATGAATAGTTATTTGGTCAGAATAGTTGAGTGTCATAAAAATATCCGCACATTCTGGGAAAAAGATGCTACGTTAGCACAATGTATAACCACTGATTTCAGCTCTAAATATGCACATTTTCGAACAAAACATAAGTGTATGTATAACCTGATGTTATAGGACTGTCATCTGATGAAGGTTTATGAAGGTTAGTGAAAATTAATATCTTTTGCTGGTTTATTCCCTATCGCTAACGTGCCTATTGCTATCGCTAACGTGCCTTGATGAATGAATGCGGTAGTGTGGTAGGCTATTGTAGTAAGCTAATATAATGCTATATTGTGTTTTCGCTGTAAAACACTTAAAAAATCGGAAATATTGGCTGGATTCACAAGATGTTTGTCTTTAATTTGCTGTACACCATCGATTTTTCAGAAATGTTTTATGATGAGTATTTAGGTATTTGACGTTGGTGTCTGTAATTACTCTGGCTGCTTCGGTTCTATTTCTGACGGTAGCTGTGATGGTAGCTGCAATGTAAAACTGATTTATACCTCAAATATGCACATTTTTCGAACAAAACATAGATTTATTGTATAACATGTTATAAGACTGTCATCTGATGAAGTTGTTTCTTGGTTAGTTTGGTTGGTTCTTGGTTAGTTAGGTTGGCTTTGTGCATGCTACCTGTGCTGTGAAAAATGTCTGTCCTTTTTTGTATTTGGTGGTGAGCTAACATAAATATATGTGGTGTTTTCGCTGTAAAACATTTTAAAAATCGGACATGTTGACTGGATTCACAAGATGTGTATCTTTCATTTGCTGTATTGGACTTGTTAATGTGTGAAAGTTAAATATTTCGAAAAAATATCTTTTGAATTTCGCGCTCTGCCTTTTCAGTGGAATGTGGGAGGAGTTCCGCTAGCGGAACGCCAGAGCCAGACAGGTTAATTTATAAAGAGTGGTTATCTCGCGAATCCACTCTCTTAAAGATCTGAAGATCTTTTATATCAATATTATATTAACAAGTATTTCGTTGATGTAGGCGGTTAGAATGGAAACTTCAGAGTACCATTCAGAAATGTTCTCATGGAATAGATGCTTCGGCGGTTGTCGGTATTCTCATCCTAGGTTTATGTAATTTCTAGCTGTAGTCTAGTAATTTGTGTCGTCTAGAATTTCTCACTTATTCTGTAGTGAATCGATAGTCTCAGAGTTTAACTATTTCTAGCTGTGTAGCCAATGCTTCAAGTGGGATGGTTTTCTAGTCTTAACGTTTGTAAGACGCAACCCATAGCTCACGCTGGGGTTTGCTCAGTCTGATGTGAATTGAGTCACATGGGCTTTATACTGGGGAAGAGAAGGGCGTGTTACATACCAATGTCTGTTTACTTGCGCGTGGCCACTGAGTGAGCATAAAATTACTTATGAAAATAATTATCTCATTTAGAAGGATACAATTACATTTAATCTTTTCACAAATAGTTTCATATTTAAACATTTAAATTGCACAACAATTCCATGTGAATCTGCTAACTAGAATGTGTAGACTTTCCAAGATACAATTGATGTCGTCCTATCATCATATATAATGTCCCAGACAACAACTGATCAGACATTATATTCTTTAAGTACCAACGGACACTTTCAACTGATTGGATTACAGAAATATTGTTCCATTCCCCAACCTTTTTCTGTTACTGTATTGCAACGTCTCTCTCTGTGGTAACAAAGAATTTTCAAAAGTCCATTCTATAGAGTGGAGAGAGAGTTTAAGAATTTATGGTGGGGGGTCATAAACCGGTGGAGGGAAGAGAGAGAAAGGGGGTTTTATTACCCTCACCCAACAGGGCAAAGTCATGACAGGTGTATGCTGGGTGAAGAACATTCAGAAATCTCTTCCAATTCACATTACCTGTGAGCATCAGAGGTGAACCATTTGCATACGCAGCTCGAGCAAGACATTTATCAGCATTTCTCTGACTACGTTCCTCCATTGAGTCAAAAAAACTTCTGATTCCAGGAGGACCATGAGCTGTTGATATTGATAAGGTGTCTGATTCATCATTTTCACCTCGAATAGAAGTAGAGGGACTTTTGTCAGAGGTTGCTTATTTTGAGCGCTGAGGGAACTTCATGCACTTGGCCAGATGATTCTGCATCTTTGTTGCATTCTTCACATATGATTTGGCACAGTATTTGCAAATGTACACAGCCCGTGGCATTTTCCTATAAAGATTAGACTAAAAAAAGTAAAAAGTAAAAAAATAAATACATACAATTTGTTTCCGACCCTTTGCAACCCTACCTATAACTTAAGATAACGGTCCATTGTTGTGTTAATCAATGCCTTATTGTTTTATTATCACATTAGTAAATGATGAGTGAATTTCAACAATAAGGTTAGATATTAAAATATATTCTATGCTTTATTTCAAAAGCAGTGATTGGAGTCACGTTTTATTCATCAAATACCATCAATCAACATTTTACTAGTATTATTGACACAGCAATATTTTCCTTCACCACCGGATCACATGTAGATTCAAAACCAAAGTACAGACATTAAGTTTTTCCTCCAAACTCTATTCTTTATTCGACAAAGACAGGGTATAGGATATTATTATACTTCTGTCCAGTCAGATTTTTAATTCATGGTTTCTAAAAATGGTGTGATCTCTGCGAGTCAACAATGTATCAGAATGTGAGAGAGTTAAAAAAAAAAAAATCTTTAATTGAACATCATATCCTTGAGTGAAGCACAAAAGCACCTTCATTAGCCACATGTAGCAAGATGTAGCAAGGAGAGGAAGATTGTAGGTCTGTAGACTAAAACACTCACTTTTACACAGGCCAGATGAAGGGAGACGGACCTCAAGGAGATGAAGGGACCTTTGATGTCACACTCGGGTCTTCTTTGAAGCCGCACACTTGTCCAGAATGAAAGACCGATCTGTGTGTTGTAGATTTGGCCAAGCAGCTCGCACCTTTGAAGAAGTACAGTAGAGCGGGGCTCTTCTTTGTGTTGTTCCATTTTAATGGAGATATATCTGCAAATATTTCTGGATGTCCACAAGCAACTGGGCTAGAGAGATAGAGCATCGATACCGACATTAAAAAACCTGGCTCCTCATTGATGCAAGAAAAAGCAACGTGTGTTACAGCTTTCCAGATCAATCTTGCTTTGTTCTTAGTGTCAATATACTGTCTAAATAGTGTTACTATATAATCTGACTCCCAAAGAAGAGTAAACAACAGTGATATGGCACATATACTTTTTTTAGTTTATGCAGTATTCAAGGCAGGTTCACCCTTGAAATACTAATATTTGGGGTGCTCAGAGGAAGAAAATAATGGGTGCAGAAACTGACAGTGCTTCCCCACAGGCGGAACTGGATCTAATTAAGAGGTGAAAAATTTGGAACGTAATGAAAATGCCACAAATCTCGCTCTGCTTTGCAGCATGGGTAATGCGGTCTTAAATAGATCAATTGCCTCAGCTCACAATGTCGAGAGGGAATCCCCCCAAGGCTCTAGTTCATCTCCATCTCTGTGAGAGCCAGTTGGCAGGCTTTTCATTTTTAGGATACATGGCGTTTTTGTTTTGTTTTGTTTCTGGGGGTTTCACAAAGGCCAGTAAGATTGTGTAGAGCTGATTATGGGTGATCTGTGACAGAGTTTGGCTAGGGGGTATAGAGCTGGAAAGATTAAGATCAGGGATTGAGTTAGGATCTGCTTTGTTTGCTCCATGGAGATGAGTAACAGCCAAACTATAGTTATGGACTCAATCCCAGACTGGGATGTACAGAAGCAGTCAGAGAGAATGGAAGCAGCCAGAGAATGACATAGAGCAGAGATTTCCTAACTTTTTCACTCAGGCCCCGCTTCCAGCATTGGGGAACATTGCCTGCCCCCCCCCCCCCCCCCCACCCCAGGACAAGCACTGCTCATGACTGTTCACACCACTCTTGTTGGTGGAGAGAAGATTTTGCAGGGTTAAAGCTTATTTCCTGCAATTCTATACATTTTGTCATGGGGTACAGAGACCATTTTGCAGTTTTTAAGCAAATCTACTTGCAATTCTATGCATTTTGCCATGTCTAATGTGTATTCATGTGATATTTGAGTGACTCAAACATTACAACAACATCTATGGGCAAAAATATGTTAGCTGACATGGGCTAGTTGATCTGGGCATTTCTGACAGGTTATAAATAGCTATCCAAGGTATGCAATGACTGACATGACCAGAGGTAAACTGATTATGCACTCCCCAATTTTGAAATTGCACCCTGTGCATTCTACCATTACAACTTTCAAGAGTACGTTGAACGCCGGACTAAGTTCCGTTAAAAATACATAAAGATAAAAGATCCCTCGCGCCCCACATTTTGGGAACCTCTGACATAAAGGACATGCTGTATTGATGATGAAGATATTCCAAAAAGGAGTCAAAATCTGTCTTTAGATAACAGAAGCTTGTGATCTTAGACAGTGTCAACCTCTGTTAGCCATGTGTGTGTGTGTGTGTGCACACAAGTGGGTTAAAACCCCCAAGGACCATGGCTAATTAAACATCAGCTTACTATTTTATCTGGAAACAATAATAGGATGAGAACCATTTAAATGGAAAAAGAGGCGATGATATTCATGGGTTGCTTGTTTAGTCACAATAATCTTCGTTTTAGGACTGATGCCCATCTGAGCATTCTACTCATTACAGTCTCAACAGGGGCTGATGAAGATTTCGTCTAAATTGCATTACTGTGGCTTAGTGACTTTTTAAAAGGAGGCAAAAAAGTTGTAGGACAAGATTTTGTTTTCAACAAAAGCTAGCTAAGGTTGAGGGGAGAGCGCCAACATTTTTGCTAGCTAACGTTACCATTGCTAGCTATTTCTGACAAACTTTGCAACTCATGGCAACATTGCCATCTCTCTAAAGTAAACTTGGTAACATAATGATGGTAAAGTTATTTGTTAACTTTAGCAATATCATCGTATTTCCTGGCCACAAAATAGTCTGTCACGCCCTGACCTTAGAGATCCTTTTAATTCTCTATTTGGTAGGTCTGGGTGTGACTAGGGTGGGACATCTATGTTTAGATTTCTTTGTTGGTCGAGTATGGTTCCCAATCAGAGGCAGCTGTCTTTCGTTGTCTCTGATTGGGGATCATACTTAGGTAGCCCTTTTTCCTACCTTCAGTTGCGGGATCTTGTCTTTTTGTGTTGCAGGTGTTGTACTCCTAGCTTTACGTTCGTTGAGTTGTTTATTGTTTTTTGGTGGAACATTTATATTAAAGAAAATGTACGCATACCACGCTGCACCTTGGTCTTCATTTAACGACGGACGTAACACAGTCATTAGTCCCCGTTCAGAAAGACTAAGCATTAACCATCAGTCGGTCATCAATATGCTGCAGCCTCTGTAGAACGTTGATAACAATGGCAACAATCCGACCGAGTGATGGAGGTGCAGCCTGTCTCATTTTCCTCTGCTCTCACTCTCCTCCAGTGTTGTTTCTGGCAATGGCAAATAGATATTGATTGTCCATTTGGGCTTCTCAAGCAAATGGCTAATATCCATTGGTAATCGTATAAATCTTATAGTTCATACACTAAATAATGCAGTGTGAAGATAATAAATAGTGTGTGTGTACTTGTGCACTCTGAGATGGGTATGAAAAACCTGTTTTCAGGGACTGGTTACCCTCTCTGAGGGGAAACAAATGGGAAGGAGTATGTGCAAATGATTCTAATTTATATTCCTGTGTTTTCTCGTCTTTTGTTGGAGAGATTATTTAATCCTCCTGAATGACAGAACAAGAGAAAGTTGCTGAGAGACAAAGATGCCGCTAGATTTACCCGGGAGGTAAACTGAACCATTTGTCTCCGTTCTTTCTCCTTGTGTCTGAGAAGGAAGGTCTTCTTGTGTTTCTGTTCTGGCTGATGCAATCTTATGTGACAGAATCTTGTCCAGGACAAGATGAAGGCTTTTTAAACACGGCCTGAAAAATGGTTCAGCACAGAATTGTTTGTGGCTTGTTTTTCGTTCCCATTACTCAGTGGAAGACACATTATTCCTGTCACGTTCCTGACCTGTTTTCTGTTGTTTTGTATGTGTTTAGTTGGTCAGTGTGTTTAGTTGGTGCTCCTCAGCAGGTCAGAGTCGGCCGTCTGCCCAACGCCGCCTGTACTGCTCGTCTGCCCAGCGCCGTCTGAGCTGCCTGCACTGCTCGTCTGCCCAGCGCCGTCTGAGCTGCCTGCACTGCTCGTCTGCCCAGCACCGTCTGAGCTGCCTGTCTGCCCAGCGCCGTCTGAGCCATCCGTCTGCCCAGCGCCGTCTGAGCCATCCGTCTGCCCAGCGCCGTCTGAGCCATCCGTCTGCCCAGCGCCGTCTGAGCCATCCGTCTGCCCAGCGCCGTCTGAGCCATCCGTCTGCCCAGCGCCGTCTGAGCCATCCGTCTGCCCAGCGCCGTCTGAGCCATCCGTCTGCCTAGCGCCGTCTGAGCCATCCGTCTGCCCAGCGCCATCTGAGCCATCCGTCTGCCCAGCGCCATCTGAGCCATCCGTCTGCCACGAGCCTTCAGAGCCGCCCGTCTGTCCCGAGCCAGTCAGGAGCTGCCAGAGACGCCAGCCAGTCAGGAGCTGCCAGAGACGCCAGCCAGTCAGGAGCTGCCAGAGCCGCCAGCCAGTCAGGAGCTGCCAGAGCCGCCAGCCAGTCAGGAGCTGCCAGAGCCGCCAGCCAGTCAGGAGCTGCCAGAGCCGCCAGCCAGTCAGGAGCTGCCAGAGCCGCCAGCCAGTCAGGAGCTGCCAGAGCCGCCAGCCAGTCAGGAGCTGCCAGAGCTGCCCTCCAGTCAGGAGCTGCCCTCCAGTCATGAGCTGCCCTCCAGTCATGAGCTGCCCTCCAGTCATGAGCTGCCCTCCAGTCATGAGCTGCCCTCCAGTCATGAGCTGCCACCCAGTCATGAGCTGCCACCCAGTCCGGAGCTGCCACCCAGTCCGGAGCTGCCACTCAGTCCGGAGCTGCCACTCAGTCCGGAGCTGCCATTAGTCCAGAGTTGTCCCTCTGTCCTAAGCGACCTCTCTGTCCAGAGCGATTTCTCTGTCCTGAGCTACCTCTCGGTCCTGAGCTACCTCTCGGTCCTGAGCTACCTCTCGGTCCTGAGCTACCTCTCGGTCCTGAGCTACCTCTCGGTCCTGAGTTGTCTCCTCTATTTAGGAGGGGCCTTGGTGAAGGTTCCTGGACCATGGTCGGGGGCGAGGGTCGCCACTCAAAGGACGCTAAGGAGGGGGACAAAGACAGTGGTGGAGTGGTGTCCTCGTCCACCGCCGGAGCCGCCACCGCGGACAGATGCCCACCCAGACCCTCCCCTTGAGTTTTAGGGGTGCGCCCGGAGTTCGCACCTTGAGGGGGGGGTTCTGTCACGTTCCTGACCTGTTTTCTGTTGTTTTGTATGTGTTTAGTTGGTCAGGGCGTGAGTTGGGGTGGGTATTCTATGTTGTGTGTCTAGTTCGTCTGTTTCTATGTTCAGCCTGATATGGTTCTCAATCAGAGACAGCTGTCAATCGTTGTCCCTGATTGAGAATCATATATAGGTGGCTTGTTTTGTGTTGGGGATTGTGGGTGGTTGTTTCCTGTCTCTGTGTTTATGTTCTGCACCAGATAGGACTGTCTCGGCTTTCACGTTTGTTGTTTTGTAATGTTTGTTAATGTTCATCGTTTATTGTTTAATTAAACATGTTGAACACTAACTGCGCTGCATTTTGGTCCTCTCCTTCATCCCAGGAAGAAAGCCGTAACAGAACCACCCACCAAACCCGGATCAAGCAGCGGGTTAACGGGCAGCAGCGACAGCAGCAGTGGTTCAAGGAGGAATGGACATGGGAGGAGATTCTGGACGGAGAAGGACCCTGGGCAGAGCCAGAGGAGTGTCGCCGCCCAAAAGCGTAGCTGGAGGCATCTAAAGCGGAGAGGCGGCATTATGAGGCGCTAGCAAGGCAGAGCGGCTGGAAGCCCGAGAGGCTCACCCAAAAATTTATTGGGGGGGGGCTAAAGGGGAGTGTGGCGAAGTCAGGTAGGAGACCTGCGCCAACTTCCCGGGCTTACCGTGGAGAGCGAGAGTACGGGCAGACACCGTGTTACGCAGTAGAGCGCATGGTGTCTCCTGTACGTGTTCATAGCCCGGTGCGGGTTATTCCACCTCCCCGTACTGGGCGGGCTACGGGGAGCATACAACCAGGTAAGGTTGGGCAGGCTCATTGCTCAAGGGAGCCAGTACGCCTGCACGGTCCGGTATATCCGGCGCCACCTTCCCGCCCCAGCCCAGTACCATCAGTGCCTACACCACGCACCAGGCTTCATGTGCGTCTCCAGAGCCCTGTTCCTCCTCCACGCACTAGCCCTATGGTGCGTGTCTTCAGCCCGGTACCACCAGTTCCGGCACCACGCATCAAGCCTCCTGTGCGTCTACAGAGCCCTGTACGCACTGTTCCTTCTCCCCGCACTCGCCCTGAGGTGCGTGCCCTCAGCCCGGTACCTCCAGTTCCGGTACCACGCACCAGGCCTATAGTGCGCATCGAGAGTCCAGTGTGCCCTGTTCCTGCTCCCTGCACTAGCCTTGAGGTGCGTGTCTCCAGTCCGGTACCACCAGTTCCGGCACCACGCACCAGGCCTACTGTGCTCCTCAGCAGGTCAGAGTCGGCCGTCTGCCCAACGCCGCCTGTACTGCTCGTCTGCCCAGCGCCGTCTGAGCTGCCTGCACTGCTCGTCTGCCCAGCGCCGTCTGAGCTGCCTGCACTGCTCGTCTGCCCAGCACCGTCTGAGCTGCCTGTCTGCCCAGCGCCGTCTGAGCCATCCGTCTGCCCAGCGCCGTCTGAGCCATCCGTCTGCCCAGCGCCGTCTGAGCCATCCGTCTGCCCAGCGCCGTCTGAGCCATCCGTCTGCCCAGCGCCGTCTGAGCCATCCGTCTGCCTAGCGCCGTCTGAGCCATCCGTCTGCCCAGCGCCATCTGAGCCATCCGTCTGCCACGAGCCTTCAGAGCCGCCCGTCTGTCCCGAGCCATTAGAGCCGTCCGTCAGTCAGGAGCCGCTAGAGCCGTCCGTCAGTCAGGAGCTGCCAGAGCCGCCAGCCAGTCAGGAGCTGCCAGAGCCGCCAGCCAGTCAGGAGCTGCCAGAGACGCCAGCCAGTCAGGAGCTGCCAGAGCCGCCAGCCAGTCAGGAGCTGCCAGAGCCGCCAGCCAGTCAGGAGCTGCCAGAGCCGCCAGCCAGTCAGGAGCTGCCAGAGCCGCCAGCCAGTCAGGAGCTGCCAGAGCCGCCAGCCAGTCAGGAGCTGCCAGAGCCGCCAGCCAGTCAGGAGCTGCCAGAGCTGCCCTCCAGTCATGAGCTGCCCTCCAGTCATGAGCTGCCCTCCAGTCATGAGCTGCCCTCCAGTCATGAGCTGCCACCCAGTCATGAGCTGCCACCCAGTCCGGAGCTGCCACCCAGTCCGGAGCTGCCACTCAGTCCGGAGCTGCCACTCAGTCCGGAGCTGCCATTAGTCCAGAGTTGTCCCTCTGTCCTAAGCGACCTCTCTGTCCAGAGCGATTTCTCTGTCCTGAGCTACCTCTCTGTCCTGAGCTACCTCTCGGTCCTGAGCTACCTCTCGGTCCTGAGCTACCTCTCGGTCCTGAGCTACCTCTCGGTCCTGAGTTGTCTCCTCTATTTAGGAGGGGCTTTGGTGAAGGTTCCTGGACCATGGTCGGGGGCGAGGGTCGCCACTCAAAGGACGCTAAGGAGGGGGACAAAGACAGTGGTGGAGTGGTGTCCTCGTCCACCGCCGGAGCCGCCACCGCGGACAGATGCCCACCCAGACCCTCCCCTTGAGTTTTAGGGGTGCGCCCGGAGTTCGCACCTTGAGGGGGGGGTTCTGTCACGTTCCTGACCTGTTTTCTGTTGTTTTGTATGTGTTTAGTTGGTCAGGGCGTGAGTTGGGGTGGGTATTCTATGTTGTGTGTCTAGTTCGTCTGTTTCTATGTTCAGCCTGATATGGTTCTCAATCAGAGACAGCTGTCAATCGTTGTCCCTGATTGAGAATCATATATAGGTGGCTTGTTTTGTGTTGGGGATTGTGGGTGGTTGTTTCCTGTCTCTGTGTTTATGTTCTGCACCAGATAGGACTGTCTCGGCTTTCACGTTTGTTGTTTTGTAATGTTTGTTAATGTTCATCGTTTATTGTTTAATTAAACATGTTGAACACTAACTGCGCTGCATTTTGGTCCTCTCCTTCATCCCAGGAAGAAAGCCGTAACAATTCCACTCCCACCAGTCACTGTAAAGTAGCAACGTGCATGCTCCGTCCACCTGAGGATCTCTCCTTTTCGGCCATCTATTTCCTGTGTTTAGGGGTGCAAAATCCACTTAAATCTCGTTGGTTGCATTCATTTTATGCTGGTGACTCTTCCCACTCTTGCTTGTGCCATTTGTTTTCTCTAACAACCGTGGAAATATTTCTATGGACCTATCAGACACACTCCGGTAATGAATGAAATGGGCTCAGTGGAATACATTGGCTTTCTGTTGCATCCATAAGAACACTTTGTCTGGGATTTAATGCACAGTCTCGACACTTACTTCACAAGAAAGAGAACGCAGGGGCAATATCCCTGATCTTACCAGTGCACAGAGCGATCTCTTGCTTTTAGGTAGGTTGTACATAATATATCTCACACACAAAATCACCCTTAATCAAACTAATCAAATCTCAATTTGGGTTTATGATTAATCTCCTCCACCCATTTCTTTTCATATTGCATCATCAGTTGTTTGTTTTAATAGCATCTATGTCTCCATAAATTAGATTTTCGTACAACTGTTCACAGTTGGGAAAGTTCAGACATTTCAGTTGCCCAGGCTCCCCCTATTGAGAGATCCCATTGAAAAAACATTACTGGCTATTCTGTCAATTGACATATCCAACAGTCTATTCCTAAATCTCACCATACACACCTTCCATCTCACCTTACAGTGTTCCCAGCCCATGTCTCAACTTACTGCCAGTATAGGTGCAAACACGTGGATATCTAAAAAAATAAATAACTTACTGCTGTGTTATGGACATGTTCATTTTTGAGATACCTCTTAGAACCCCACACTCCTCCTGAATTGTCCACAACAGGACATACGCATGTCTGATGCAGTTTGGAATAAGTGGCAAAACCAATATTTTTGAGTGTTTTTGTTTTCCCCAAGAGCTCTACTTCCTGAGTCGGCCAGGGCAGATGTGCCGTAAAATGATCCTGAAAATATGCCACATTTTCATTACCTGAGAACAAACTAGCAAACCCTTTCTCCCACTCATTAAGTACCTGTGTAATATCGGAGTTCAGCACCCCCTGCTCTTCCCTGACTTCCATTGGAATTTTCTTATGTCGTTTTGTTCCTAACTTATTTATGTGGTTCCAGAACTGATTTATTGTCTGTATCTCCTCAAGGTGTAAGCCAATAAGACATGTTCCTGGACATTTTTTCTCATTTCTCATTACATCACAAAATGTTGCATACTACACATCTAAATCAAATACTGCTTCTTGACATCTTTGCAGAATATGGATGAGTTCTAACAGAGCTCTGCATGCAATTTCAGAACATGGAAAGTCGTTTGGGGCATGTATTTTCTTACATTTAGGCCTATGTGGGGTATGTATTTTTTCTGAGTGATGCACAGTAATACCTGGTTGAGAATGTTCATGGCCAATAGAAAATAGAATAAATAAAAGAGAATCAGGAAGTCTACTTCATTCTCTAATTAAGTCAAAACATTTGCATTCTTCAACCATCTGTGTAGGGGGTAAGACTTAAAATTTCAAACAAGTTTCTAAACAGTCGTGGAGGGTAACTATATAGTCCCCATGATGAATAACAAAGTCATCCAAAGCAACACGTGATGGAATATCATCAATATCATTTATAGTCATCTAACCTCCCAATTCGACTGTTAACCTCTCTGGTACAAGTGGGAACGGTAGCATCCCACCTCGACAACAGCCAGTGAAATTGCAGGGCGCCAAATTCAAAACAACAGAAATCCCATAATTAAAATTCCTCAAACATACAAGTATTAAACACCATTTTAAAGATACACTTCTTGTAAATCCAACCGCTGTGTCAGATTTCAAAAAGGCTTTACGGCGAAAGCACACTTTGCGATTATGTTAGGTCAGCGTCTAGCCACGGAAAACCATACAGCCATTTTCCTACCAAGGAGAGGTGTCACAAAAGTCAGAAATAGAGTTAGAATTAATCACTTAGCTTTGATGATCTTCATCTGGTGGCCCTCCCAGGTCTCCATGTTAGACAACAAATGTTTGTTTTGTTCGATAAAGTCCATAATTTATGTCCAAATACCTCCTTTTTGTTCATGCGTTTAGTCCAGTAACCCAAAATGCACAAGGCGCGAGCACAAAGTCTAGACGAAAAGTCAAAAAAAGTTATATTACAGTTTGTAGAAACATGTCAAACAATGTATAGAATCAATCTTTAGGATGTTTTTATCATAAATCTTCAATAATATTCCAACCCGACAATTCCTTTGTCTTTAGAAATGAAAAGGAACAGAGTTCGTGCTCACGGCCGCGTGTGTGACTAAACTAAAGGGTTTCAACCAGACCACTGGTTCAAACAGCTCTTATTCGCTCCCCTTTCATAGTAGAAGCCTGAAACAACGTTCTAAAGACTGTTGACATCTAGTGGAAGCCTTAGGAAGTGCAATCTGACCCCATAGACACAGTATATTGGATAGGCAATCACTTAATGTACAACAGCATTGTGTCAAGGCACTGATCTGGGGAAGGAAAACGTTTCTGCAGCATTGAAGGTCCCCAAGAACACAGTGGCCTCCATCATTCTTATATGGAAGAAGTTTGGAACAACCAAAACTATTCCTAGAGCTGGCTGCCCAGCCAAACTGAGCAAATGGGGGAGAAGGGCCTTGGTCAGGGTGGTGACCAAGAACCTGATAGTCACGCTGACAATGCTCTGGAGTTTCTCTATGGAGATGGAAGAACCTTCCAGAAGGACAACCATCTCTGCAGCACTCCACAAATCAGGCATTCATGGTAGAGTAGCCATATGGAAGCCACTCCTCAGTAAAAGACTCATGACAGCGCACTTGGAGTTTGCCAAATGGCACCTAAAGGATTCTCAGACCATGAGAAACAAGATTCTCTGGTCTGATGAAACCATTATTGAACTCTTTGGCCTGAATGACAAGGCGAAGGTTCACCTTCCAACAGGATAACGACCCTAAGCACACAGCCAAGACATTGCAGGAGTGGCTTCGGGACAAGTCTCTGAATGTCCTTGAGAGGCCCAGCCAGAAAATAGCTGGGCAGCAACGCTCCACGGAGCTAGAGAGCATCTGCAGAGAAGAATTGGAGAAACTCTCCAAATACATGTGTGCCAAGCTTGTAGCGTCATACCCGAGAAGACTCGAGGCTGTAATCGCTGCCAAAGGTACTTCAACAAAGTACTGAGTAAAGGGTCTGAATAATTATGTAAATTTGATATTTCCGTTTTTACATTTTTTATAAATTAGCAAAAATGTCTTTAGATTGATGAGGAAACAAACAATTTAAGACATTTTTGAATAAAGCTGTAACCTAACAAATTGTGGAAAACTTCAATGGGTCTATTAATTTCCGAAGGCACTGTATATACACAGACACGTGTCTGTGTGCCTACAGCTGTATTTAAAAAAAGAAAAAATTATGATGTTGACTACTTTAAACGTCTTCTTCTCCAGAACCGCTGGACCGATCTGAACCAAATTTGATATATGCATAAATGAATGCACACCTTTTTCAAAACGTTCACTGAAACAATATGGCCTCTACGAGCCAATGAGCTTGCATTAACGTTTTTCCCTTGTCAACAGCGCCACAATGTAGCCAAATTAAACCATATTTTACAGGTTAGCCAGACTCATATCTTTTAGCATATGTGCCACATTGCATCACTCTAGTCAAACAGATCAAGAGATATAAAAATGTACAAATGTACCCTTTATAGCCTGGATTATAGTGCGTTTACATGACTTGATCCATAGATGTCATATATAAAGTTTTAAGTTAGAGCGTTTAAGTAGCTTTTTAAGTGTTTTTCACCAAATTCGAAATGGCGGAAAATCCATAATTGCAGACTTTATAGGCTCTTGATGCAAATTTGTTTCTTGTGTTGAGAGGGACCTATGGACTTAATTTCCCGAATCTCGGTCACACGGGGTGAGGGGCTGACATTTCAAAGTTTGAATTTTCAATCACTTGTTATAGCGCCACCATGTGGTCAATTAGCATGGTATTGCATGAGAAGGTGTGGCACTTGGGTCTTTACCATGTTTGGCCTTTTCAACTCATGGGAATTTTAATTTTTTTCACCAAAACGGCAGAAAAAGGAACATAACAACAATTAAAGCAGCGTTGCCGGGGTTCGAGCTGTGTGATTCACACTTTTTTCAGAGATATCCAAGGACTTATAGTCCAAATTCATGTTTTTCAGTTTTAAACACATTTTGAGTTTTATTTTATGAGGAAACATAACCTCAGGACTCATAGTTAAGTCATTTTCCACCCTTTCTACCCCGGTCATAGTCATGTCAGTCTGAGCTTGGTGGTAGTGTTGCGCGGTATACTGATACTTCTGTACTTGTTTGGTTGTTACGTTCAGTACTTCTGTCAAATGTGTCTCACGTGATTGAGAGGATCAAGTCTGTATCAGCTCTAGAGGTCGACCGATTATGATTGTTCAACGCCGATACCAATTATTGGAGGACCAAAAAAAAGCCGATACCGATTGATTGGCCGATTTGTTTTATTTATATATATATTTATATATATACAAGTGTTCATTCAGTATTGTTGTAATCGTCATTATTACAAATATATACAAATATATATATATTTGTAATAATGACGATTACAACAATACTGAATGAACACTTTAATTTTAACTTAATATAATACCTCAATAAAATCTATTTAGTCTCAAATAAATAATGAAACATGTTCAATTTGGTTTAAATAATGCAAAAACAAAGTGTTAGAGAAGAAAGTAAAAGTGCAATATGTGCCATGTAAAAAAGCTAACGTTTAAGTTCCTTGCTCAAAACACGAGAACATATGAAAGCTGCTGGTTCCTTTTAACATGAGTCTTCAATATTTCCAGGTAAGAAGTTTTAGGTTGTAGTTATTATAGGAATTATAGGACTATTTCTCTCTATACCATTTGTATTTCATCTACCTTTGACTAATGGATGTTCTTATAGGCACTATAGTATTGCCAGCCTAATCTCGGGAGGTGATAGGCTTGAAGTCATAAACAGCGCAATGCTTGAAGCACAGCGAAGAGCTGCTGGCAAATGCAGGAAAGTGCTGTTTGAATGAATGCTTACGAGCCTACTGCTGCCTACCACCGCTCAGTCAGACTGCTCTATCAAATATCAAATCATAGACTTAATTATAATATAATAAACACACAGAAATATGAGCCTTAGGTCATTAATATGGTCAAATCCGGAAACAATAATTTAGAAAACAAAACGTTTATTCTTTCAGTGAAATACAGAACCGTTCCGTATTTTATCTAGCGTGTGACATCCCTAAGTCTAAATATTGCTGTTACATTGCACAACCTTCAATGTTATGTCATAATTCTGTAAAATTCTGGCAAATTAATTACGGTCTTTGTTAGGAAGAAATGGTCTTCACACAGTTCGCAACGAGCCAGGCTGTCAAACTGCTGCATATACCCTGACTCTGCTTGCACAGAACGCAAGAGAAATGACACAATTTCCCTAGTTAAAAGAAATTCATGTTAGCGGGCAATATTAACAAAATATGCAGGTTAAAAAATATATACTTGTGTAATGATTTTAAGAAAGGCGTTGATGTTTACGGTTAGGTACACATTGGTGCAACGACAGTGCTTTTCTCGCGAATGCGCTTGTTAAATTCATCACCTGTTTGGCGAAGTAGGTCGATTTGATGATAAATTAACAGGTACCGCATCGATTATATGCAATACAGGACAAGCTAGATAAACTAGTAATATCATCAACCATGTGTAGTTAACTAGTGATTATGTTAAGATTGATTGTTTTTTATAAGATAAGTTTAATGCTAGCTAGCAACTTACCTTGGCTCCTTGCTGCACTCGCGTAACAGGTAGTCAGCCTGCCACGCAATCTCCTCGTGGAGTGCAATGTAATCGGCCATAATCTGTGTCCAAAAATGCCAATTACCGATTGTTATGAATACTTGAAATCGACCCTAATTAATCGGCCATTCCGATTAATCGGTCGACCTCTAATCAGCACAGCCCCTTTATAGCTTGAAGAGCTAAGTCCCTGCTCCACCTACTCATTCATTGCAAGAGCTGTCTGGCCTGCATTAGCTCCCCAGTCCCCACTCATGCCACACAGAAGTTAACACACTTGAATAATGCAACACGTCATATAGAAATGTTGAAACTGTTTGTTACTGTTTGCAAAACAATGTCCATACAGGCTAGAACACTTTACAATGCAAGACGATACCGGTACCTTACAGCTTTAGGCTAACTTTCCTTGCTAGCTTACAGCTGAACTCACTACTCTAGTACTTTGTTTGTGACAATATGGAAACCATAATGCAATATATGCTGATTTAAAAAACTTTGTCTCCCTCGCCACCAAAAACTCATTCACTTCTTCGTCTTCTTTTGCCTTCCGTCTGGTTTCCACTAGATTCTATAGCCAGAAAGTCAGATTACACAGCCACTTTCTGCCTCAGGAATGATGTCATACATTTTTAAAGAGACAGCGCACACTTTTTGAAAAAAAGAGATTGCTTCTTCTATGCAAATGTTGTTCTCTTAGCACTTGCCTATAAAATAAGTCCTAAATGGAAGGGATTGTTTCTCATGTGTAGGCACATTAAATAAACTAAAACAAGCTCATTAACTCAATGCATGCACACACTCCTATTGAATATTATGCATTCATTTGTATTGTGATTAGACCTAGCCTACATTTTGATTTACCCAGTTTATCAATAGATTTACCTTTCAAATAAATTATTACCCTTATTTTGTGGTTTGATTTTACCAATCCAAGTCAAATTCATTGTATTATTGATTACATTTATGAATACATGACTGTCTCAAAATAATGGACATTAAAATGTTAAAATGTAATGATATTGAATGCAAAGATGCCCACTGATTGAACAGAGCAGTAGCTGAGTTTCTATCTGGATCAAGTGCTATTCTTTGACTTTGGCTAATACGCACAGACACTGTGAAAGCTTCAACCAAGTTTATTCTTCCCAAAGGATCGAACAGCTGAATCGACAAAAGACATATTCACACATATTATATATTTAACCGTTTCTCCTATGCTGAGTCTCCTCCTACACATCTGAACAGCCAATGCAGCTCTTTTGCTAAACTGAACCTTAGTGATACCTGTTCTTCCTCACTTCATCTGACCTGACAAAGTGTTCACTCCCCCCTAACTCACGGCTGTCATGTTGACTCGTACCAGACGGTGTCTTTTCTCCTCCCCTAGGATCCCTGACGGCTAACAATAACATATCCCACAATTTTTCGTTCCATGCTCCAAGCGTTCATGGACACGTGAGCACCATTATGCTAGCCAAAGTTGCTAATTCGACAGAAGAAATGGACATTCTAAAACAAAACAACAATTTATTGTGGAACTAGGACTCCTTGCACTGCATGCTGATGGAAGATCATCAAAGGTAAGAGAATATTTATGATGTTATTTCGTATTTTTGTGGAATATGTTGGCTCCAACATGGCGGAGAATGGCTGAGCGCTGTCTCAGATTATTGCATGCTATTGTAACGGCTGTCATATTCGTTCTCCTCCTCAGACGAGGAGCATGGATCGGACCAACACGCAGCGAGGTATGTAGACATAATGATTTATTAAATGAAGACGAAACACGACGAACACTTGAATAAACTACAAAACAACAAAACGACGTAGACAGACCTGAACATGTGAACTTACAATAAAACACGAAGAACGCACGAACAGGAACAGACTAACCAAACGAACGAAAACGAAACAGTCCCGTGTGGTGCGACAGACACAGACACAGGAACAATCACCCACAAACAAACAGTGAGAACAGCCTACCTTAATATGGTTCTCAATCAGAGGAAACGTATGTCACGATCGTCTTGATGAGGAAGAGTGGACCAAGGCGCAGCGTGATACGAATACATATTTTTATTAGTGAAGATGAAACACGAAACGAAACACTTTGACAAACTAACAAAAACAACAAACGACCGTGAAGCTACAAACGTTAGTGCATACACAAGCTACAAACGTTAAACATAGACAATTACCCACAAACACCTAAAGCCTATGGTTGCCTTAAATATGGCTCCCAATCAGAGACAACAATAAACAGCTGTCTCTGATTGAGAACCAAACCAGGCAACCATAGACTTTCCTAAACACCTACACTGAACACAACCCCATACATTCTACAAAAACCCCTAAACAATACACACACCCTAAACTAGACAAAACACACAAACATCCCCCATGTCACACCCTGACCTAACTAAACTAATAAAGAAAATCAATATAACAAAGGCCAGAGTGTGACAACGTAAAACACCTGTCCCTGATTGAGAACCATATCAGGCCAATAGACAATGAACCTAAACATAGAAACACATAACATAGAATGCCCACCCCAACTCACGCCCTGACCAACTAAACACATACAAAAACAAGGAAAACAGGTCAGGAACGTGACAGCTGTGCTTTGTACTAAAGTTATTTTTTTAAATCTAACACAGCGGTTGCATTAAGAACAAGTGTATCTTTCATTTGCTGTACAACATGTATTTTTCAGCAAAGTTTATGTTGAGTTTTTTGGTTAGATTACGTCGTTGTGTAAAATTTCTCCGGACAATTTGGTGTTATTTGTGACGATGGCTGCGTTGTAAAACACAGATTTGTAGCTATAAATATGCACATTTTCGAACAAAACATCAATGTATTGTATAACATGATGTCATAAGACTGTCATCTGATGAAGTTGTTCAAAGGTTAGTGATTAATTTTATCTCTATTTGTGGGTTTTGTGAAAGCTATCTTTGCGGTGACAAAATGGCATTGTGTGTTGCGCTGTTGTGGTGAGCTAACATAAATATATGTTGTGTTTTCGCTGTAAAACACTTAAAAAATCGGAAATATTGGCTGGATTCACAAGATGTTTATCTTTCATTTGCTGTACAACATGTATTTTTCATAAATGTTTTATGATGAGTATTTATGTATTTCACGTTACTCTCTGTAATTATTCTGGCTGTTTTGGTGCCATTTATGATCATGGCACCAATGTAAAACCAGGATTTGTAGCTATAAATATGCACATTTTCGAACAAAACATAAATGTATTGTATAACATGATGTTATAAGACTGTCATCTGATGAAGTTGTTCAAAGGTTAGTGATTCATTTTATCTCTATTTTTGTGGGTTTTGTGAAAGCTATGTTTGCGGTGAAAAAATGGCGTTGTGTGTTTGGCTATTGTGGTGAGCTAACATAAATATATATTGTGTTTTCGCTGTAAAACATTTTAAAAATCGGAAATGTTGGCTGGATTCACAAGATGTTTATCTTTCATTTGCTGTATTGGACTTGTGATTTCATGAAATTATATTATATGATATCCCTGTGGCGCTAGGCTAGGCTATGCTAGTCAGCTTTTCTGATGAGGATGATCCCGGATCCGGGAGGGTGATTAAGTAGAGGTTTTAACTCTGTTTTGTTTGTAGCTACATCTTATTTGGCCAGCTTTGTGTCAAGTCACTCCAGTTCACTGACCATGGTGTGTGCAGAAAGTAGCCCATCACGTTTTCCTACTGATCTGTCGATAGCGCCTGCTAAATTCAGGACATCAATGTTGTTGAGAAAAGAAGCAAAACTTTTGTAGTTTTTGATGGCTGATATTATATCTTTCAAAAATGGCGCGGTAGAAAGAACTGTCAACACATACTGAAAAGCTCACGTTATAGACAGAAGCCTGCTACATGGCAGACTAATCCGAACTCATCTCCCGGCATGTCCAGCCCATACATTATCTCAGCTAGCGGGAAGGTTCCTGGCTTTTTCCTTGACTAAACCAACTAGGCTCATAATTTAACAATTGTATTCATATTTATGGATGGAATACAAGTTTATTATTAAGGCACATGAAATTTCACATGTTCCAGAAGGCATTTCTGCCCAAAAAGTGCATTTTGATAGAAAATACATGTTTACGTTCAATTGCTGCTCCTGTGAAGTAGTGACATATGCCTAGTTTCCTGAAATGAGTCACATATGTCAATCTAGCAAACCAGGCAACTAAAAGCAACTTTCTAAACAATGTGTTGGTTTGTTTGTAGCTTGTTAGCTAGCTAGCTAATGTTAAGTTAGCTGGCTAGTCAGTTCAAATAATGACCGTATCATATAGCTGACGTCTTCACTTTAGCTCATTTGTCTTCATTATTACAGGCAAATAAATTCACAACAATATAATTATTTACAAGTTGATGCCAAGCCAATTACAGAAAATAGTTTATGGTTGTGAGTGTGACGAAATAAAAGCAGGGTATTCTACCGGAGAACTTTAGAACTTGGACACTGTGTCGTTGTCCTAACGTTATATCCTAATTTGACTTTGGTGCAGGTCATGTTCTTCACATTACCATCTCTGGTAAACACATATTATATCAACATATTTGTCACATGCACAGGATACAGAAGGTGTTGTGAAATGATTACTTGCATAGTAGAGTCTTTTATTTAGACATGTAGCTAGCTACCTAGCTAAAAAATTTACCGGCATAATCCCAATTTATAATGTTACTACCCTGCATGAATCTGCAGGTAGCTAACCAACCAGTTTCAATGTTAGCTAGCTAGCCAACAATAGGCTATAACTAGCAATGCAAATGGCTCTGAGATACAAATAATATTACTTCACAGATCATACATGTAACTTTAGCTAGCGAGCCAGTCAGCTAACGTTAGCTAACTAGCTAACAGTAAGATTTAACTTGAAATGACGACTTTCTGACAAAATTAGAAATGTGTAATATCTTAAAATGTAGCTAGCTAGATTATATTACCCATATACAGTTGAAGTCGGAAGTTTACATACACTTAGGTTGGAGTCATTAAAACTCGTTTTTCAATCAGTCCACAAATATATTTCTTGTTAACAAACTATAGTTTTGGCAAGTTGATTAGGACATCTACTTTGTGCATGACACAAGTAATTTTTCCAACAATTGTTTGCAGACAGATTATTTCACTTATAATTCACTGTATCACAATTCCAGTGGGTCAGAAGTTTACATAGACTAAATTGACTGTGCCTTTAAACAGCTTGGAAAATTCCAGAAAATGATGTCATGGCTTTAGAAGCTTCTGATAGGCTAATTGACATAATGTGAGTCAATTGGAGGCAGACCAATACGAACTCATCTCTCGGCATGTCCAGCCCATTCATTATCTCAACCCATCATGGCTAGTGGGGAGGTTCCTGTCTTTTTTCGTGGCTAAACCATCTATGTGTCACGAATCCCGTTTCCTGAGTCTGTTTTTTGCCTGTGTTCTGTCCTGGAGTGTTTTTTCCGGCGTCCTGGAACGCACCCTGTCTGGTTGCCGGGCAATGTAGCCAGTTGGGAGAGTTCTGATTACCCGCACCTGTATCCCATCAGCTATCTGCACACCTGGTCCTGATCATCATCTCTCCTCTTCTTAAGCCCGGACCTGACATCCATTCCCTGCCGGATCGTTAGCCATGAACAGTATGTTGTGCCCACGAACCAGCCTCCAGTTGATAGAGTTTGTTTTGTTTTGTTTTGTTGTTTTGTATGTCTTGCTTGCCTTTAACTTACCTCCGTTTGTTCTGTCTACAGCCATTCACCCGGAACCCATATCCCATCCCTGTCTGCTCGTCGCCAGTTTTTGTTTATCCCTTGGATCTGCCTATCCAATCCCATCAACACACCTCCGCTGCCCGCTCCACCACCTGGAACTATCTACCTCCACGTTCTCATTTATTAATAAATACTCACCATCTTCATACTCACCTTGTCCTGGTCTGCTTCTGGGTCCAATTTTGGTAAACCCTGACACTATGCTCGTAATTTAACACTTATATTTGTATTTACAGATGGCATACAAGTTTGTTATTAAGGCACATGAAAGTTCACATGTTCCAGAAGGCATTTCTGCCAAAAAACGCATTTTGATTAAAAAAAAGTGTGCGTTCAAATGCCTTTCCTGTGAAGTAGTGACTCGCAACATACGCCTATTTTCCTGAAACGAGTCACATATGAAAATCTAATGTGCAAATTTGTGTAATTTTTGGTGTGTTTGTGTTCGAGTGAATGAGTGTGTTTGCGCATGTGAGAGAAAAAGTTATTTGCTTTGATTCTACAAAGCAGTGTCCATATGTGGAGACCTTATCAATGTGTGATGTGTTATGCTTTACCTGAAAACACCATCAACAATAGTCGGTAACCCAATCAGATAAACACATGAACAACACAGAAGAGAAACAACTACGTTAGCCAATGTCCAAAATATTTCACAAAATATATTTTATTTTATTTTATTTGACTCGGCAAGTCAGCTAACAACATTCTTATTTTACAATGACGGCCTACCCTTGCCAAACCCTCCCCTAACCCGGACAACACTGGGCCAATTGTGCGCCGCAGTATGGGACTCCCGATCATGGCCGGTTGTGATAAAGCCCGGGATCGAACCAGGGTCTGTTTATCCAATACCGAACTCATAACACTAGCCTACATTGTTACATTGAGTGTCAGTTAAGGTTGGGTGATTTTGAAAAGTGGCTAAAAAAGTTTGTCAAGCCCTGTGTGGTAGGAGTAATTACTCAGAATGTCACTAGTGTGCTTCCATTCTGTGTACTTTCCTAATCCATTCTTTATTGCCCATTTGTCAATAGGTAGCTGAAGAATGAATCCTTATCCCATCAGTACTAGATGGTTGTGGTTATAACATGTAGGCAACATAGTGCCTCTTTCTAAACCATTGTTAACTTTCATTCCTGGAATTTATCAAATTGTACAGACCATGAAAGCTCATATACACAAGAAGCAAAAAGTATTTCCATCTAAATATTTGAAATTGGACCGATTCCACCAGATAGGGAAATCATAAATCAGACAGTAACTGATATGATTACAAAGTAACCTAACTTTGCACAACACATTTCCACCAATGTTGTTATTGGAAAAGGTAGCTAAGGTTTACACATTTATCAAGAGCTCTAAATGTTAATCATGACGTTGTCACTGACTGACTGAAGAGAGGTCAGTGAAACCACTTGGGGACAACTTGTACAAAGAGAGACTTCATCTATGAATGTTTTACCATCCTTCCAGCTTGAACACTCATAGACCTTACCATCTCAAGGGAATTTGCATGTATTCACAAAATTTGGCAAAGCTAGATAGGTGGCTAATGCGTTTGCTACCTGCCATTAACTTGTTAGCTATCAGACATGATGATTCTGCCACAAATGCATGATCATGTCCATTCTAGTACTCTAATAGCGAGCAATAATAATGGTGTATTTTGTTGTCGTCTTTTTGTAGGCACCAACTCCGACACGATTCGTTGAGCAAAGCCTATGGGAAAATGTATGTTCAGCGGTTTGTTGGCACAACCGCTGAAAATAAGGTTTGTGGTAAACACAGGCTAAGGAGATCTTATACGTTTGGTTCTACGAGATAATCTTCATCAGCTAACGTCACTTTGTGAATTTATGAAGCATATACATTATGTAATAAAAAAAAGCATAACGCACATAAAGGCTTCAATATTGAACACCTACAGTTGAAGTCGGAAGTTTACATACACTTAGAGGGGGGGGGTAGTCTGGGTAGCCATCTGATTAGCTGTCCAGGAGTCTTATGGCTTGGGGGTAGAAGCTGTTATAAAGCCTCTTGGACCTAAACTTGGTGCTCTGGTAGCGCTTGTCGTGCGGTAGCAGAAAGAACAGTCTATGACTAGGGTGGCTGGAATCTTTGACAATTTTTAGGGCTTTGCTCTGACACCGCCTGGTATAGAGGTCCTGGGTGGCAGGAAGCTTGGCCCCAGTGATGTACTGGGCCAATATGCACTATCCTCTGTAGTTCCTTGCGATCGGAGGTCGAGCAGTTATCATACCAGTCAGGATGCTCTTGATGGTGCAGCTGTAGAACTTTTTGAGGATCTGAGGACCCATGCCACATGTTTTCAGTCTCCTGAGGGGGAATAGGCTTTTGTTGTGCTCTCTTCACGACTGTCTTGGTGTGTTTGGACCATGATAGTTTGTTGGTGATGTGGACACCAAGGAACTTGAAGCTACGTGATTACCACATTATAAGCATCATAACATGCACAAGTGGCTCAAATAATTCTCATGGGTCCAATAACACTATATCTTTTGTGCTTTAGAAACCTGCTACCTCTCATGTTAATGGCTGTGTAAAACACATCCTTTTCTGTCACGCCGTAGCAGAAATATCCAATCAGGACAAGTTAACACAGTTAATACATAAACTAATAACCTACATTAAATTGCTGGTTATGTACAGGCATACTGACATTATTAAATCATACACTAAATCAACAACTGTCTTTTGTTCTCCTGAGCGCTCTATCGCTCCCTGCTTTCACTCTGCTGTCTTGCATGCAGATGTGCCTGTATATCTAATACCGTTTCCGTCTTGTACTCGACAGCAATGAGATGGAACAGCAAACCTTTATACCACTTGTTGATTTAATGAATAAGCCCTATTTTCAAATAAATTCCAATGTGTCTGTGTGTGTCTGTGTATGTACAGTACCAGTCAAAAGTTTGGACACCTACTCATTCAAGGGTTTTTCTTTATTTTTACTATTTTCTACTTGTAAACTAATAGTGAAGACATCAAAACTATTAAATGACACATATGGAATCATGTACTGTATTAACCAAAAAAGTGTTAAACAAATCAAAGTATATTTTATATTTGAAAGTAGCCACCCTTGCATTGATGACAGCTTTGCACACTCTTGGCATTCTCTCAACCAGCTTCATGAGGAATGCTTTTCCAACAGTCTTGAAGGAGTTCCCACATATGCTGAGCACTTGTTGGCTGCTTTTCCTTCACTCTGTGGACTCATCCCAAACCATCTCAATTGGGTTGAGGTCGGGTGATTGAGGAGGCTATGTCATGTGATGCAGAACTCCATCACTCTCTTTCTTGGTCAAATAGCCTTTACCTAGCCTGGAGGTGTGTTTTGGGTCATTGTTCTGTTGAAAAACAAATTATAGTCCCACTAAGTAAGTGTATGTGTGTGTGTGTGTCTGTGCGCCTACAGCTGTATTTTGGAAAATGTTTAATGATGTTGACTACTTTAAACGTCTTCTTCTCCAGAACCGTTGGATCCACTATTTTCCAAAACTCTTGCTGAAACAATATGGCCGCTATGAGCCAAAGAGCTTCCATTAATGGTTATTCCTGTCCATCAGCGCCACAATGTGGCCAAACTCAAACAATAGTTAAAAGGTTAGATAGATAGATATCCTTGAGCATGTGGACCAAATGTTATCACGCTGAGTCAAACGAATAAGAGACATAAAAATGTACGCATTATAGTGCCACAGTGTGGTCAATATAAATGTGCTTGCATATGTTCAGTCTTCTCAGTGTTTGGAACATGTGTACCAAGATTCGTTACAATACAAATATCCATGACTGATTTATATGCATTTACAGTGCATTCAGAAAGTATTCAGAACCCTTGACTTTTTCCACATTTTGTTAAGTTACATCATCCTTATTCTAAAATTGATTTTAAAAAATACATCTACACACAATACCCCATAATAATAAAGCAAAATATGGTTTTTAGAAACGTTTACAAATATATAAAAAATATAAAATACAAATATCACATTTACATAAGTATTCAGACCCTTTACTCAGTACATTGTTGAAGCACCATTGGCAGCAATTACAGCCTCAAGTCTTCTTTAGTATGACGCTACAAGCTTGGCACAAACTGTATTTGGGGAGTTTCTCCAATTCTTCTCAGCAGACACTCTCATGTTCTGTCAGGTTGGATGGGGAGCGTTGCTGCACATTTATTTTCAGGTTTCTCTAGGGATGTTTGATCGGGTTCAGGTCCGGGCTCTGGCTGGGCCACTCAAAGACATTCAGAGACTTGTCCCGAAGCCACTCATGTGTTGTCTTGGCTGTGTGCTTAGGGTTGTTGTCCTGTTGGAAGGTGAACCTTCGCCCCAGTCTGAGGCCCTTAGCGCTCTGATGCAGGTTTGCATCAAGAATCTCTCTGTACTTTGTTCCGCTCATCTTCCTAATACTAGCCTGTTCAACCGCTTTCATATCGTCTAAGATCCCCAAAGATTGGAACGCTGCCGCCGTCATCCCCCTCTTCAAAGGGGGAGATTCTAGACCCAAATTGTTGCAGACCTATATCAATCCTACCCTGCCTTTCTAAGGTCTTCGAATGCCAAGTTAATAAACAGATCACCAACCATTTCGAATCCCACTGTACCTTCTCCGCTATGCAATCTGGTTTCAGAGCTGGTCATGGGTGCACCTCAGCCACGCTCAAGGTCCTAAACGATATCATAACCACCATCGATTAAAGACAATACTGTGCAGCCGTGTCAATCGACCTGGCTAAGGCTTTCGACTCTATCAATCACCACCTTCTTATCGGCAGACTCAACAGCCTTGGTTCCTCAAATGACTGCCTCACCTGGTTCACCAACTACTTCTCAGAGAGTTCAGTGTGTCAAATCGGAGGGCCTGTTGTCCGGACCTCTGGCAGTCTCTATGGGGGTGCCACAGGGTTCAATTCTCGGGCCGACTCTTTTCTCTGTATACATCAATGATGTCGCTCTTGCTGCTGCTGATTCTCTGATCCACCTCTACGCAGACGACACCAATCTGTGTACTTCTGGCCCTTCTTTGGGCACTGTGTTAACAAACCTCCAGACGAGCTTCAATGCCATACAACTCTCCTTCCGTGGCCTCCAACTGCTCTTAAATGCAAGTAAAGTAAAGCTAAACGCATGCTCTTCAACCGATCGCTGCCCGCACCCGCCCGCCCGTCCAGCATCACTACTCTGGATGGTTCTGACTTAGAATATGTGGACAATTACAAATACCTATGTGTCTGGTTAGACTGTGAACTCTCCTTCCAGACTCACATTAAGCATCTCCAATCCAAAATTAAATCTAGAACTGGATTCCTATTTCGCAAACAAAGCATCCTTCACTCATGCTGCCAAACATACCCTCGTAAAACTGACTATCCTATTGATCCTTGACTTCGGCGGTCATTTTTTAAATAGCCTCCAACACTCTACTCTGTATGCTCTTGTTGGCTGGCCCTCGCTACATATTCGTTGCCAAACCTACTGGCTCCAGGTCATCTATAAGTCTTTGCTAGGTAAAGCCCCGCCTTATCTTAGCTCACTGGTCACCATAGCAGCACCCACCCGTAGCACGCGCTCCAGCAGGTATATTTCACTGGTCACCCCCAAAGCCTATTCATCCTTTGGCCGCCTTTCCTTCCAGTTCTCTGCCTCCAGTGACTGGAACGAATTGCAAAAATCACTGAAGCTGGAGACTTATATCTCCCTCACTAACTTTAAGCAGCTCACAGATCACTGTACCTGTACATAGCCCATCCAACTACCTCATCCCCATACTGTTATTTTTATTTTTTTTGCTCAGTTGCACCCCAGTATCTCTACTTGCACATTCATCTTCTGCACATCTATCACTCCAGTGTTTAATTGCTCAATTGTAATTACTTCGCCACTACGGCCTATTTATTGCCTTACCTCCCTAATCTTACCTCATTTGCACACACTGTATATAGATTTTTTCCTATTATGTTATTGACTGTACGTTTGTTAATTCCGTGTGTAACTCTGTGTTGTTGTTTGTGTTGCACTGCTTTGCTTTATCTTAGCCAGGTCGCAGATGTTAATGAGAACTTGTTCTCAATTGGCCTACCTTGTTAAATAAAAGAAAAATAAAAAGTAGTGGCTTCTGTCTGGCTACTCTACCATAAAGGCCTGATTTGTGGAGTGCTGCACTGATGGTTGTCCTTCTGGAAGGTTCTCCCATCTCCACAGAGGAACGCTGTAGCTCTGTCAGAGTGTCCATCGGGTTCTTGGTCACCTCCCTGACCAAGGCCCTTCTACTCCGATTGCTCAGTTTGGCCAGGCGGACAGCTGGAGTAAACCTCCACATCTGGAAGAAACCTGGAACCATCCCTATGGTGAAGCATGGTGGTGGCAGCATCATCATGCTGCGGAGATGTTTTTCAGTGGCAGGACTGGGAGACTAGTCAGGATCGAGGGAAAGATGAACGGAGCAAAGTACAGAGATGAAAGATTTCCTTGATGAAAACCTGCTCCAGAGTGCTCAGGACATCAGACTGGAGCGAAGGTTCACCTTCCAACAGGACAACAACCCTAAGCACACAGCCAAGACAACGCAGGAATGGCTTCGGGACAGCCAGAGCTTGGACTTGAACCTGATCGAACATCCCTGGATAAACTTGAAAAAAGCCTGTGCAGCAATGCTCCCCCTCCAACCTTAGATTGACGAGGGGAAAAAACGATTCAATCCATTTTAGAATAAGGCTATAATGTAACAAAATGTGTAAAAATTACAGGGGTCTGAATACTTCCCGAATGCACCGTATAATAATTTGCTATTTTTTTTTACTGGACTGATGGCATGCAACTGATGGTAAGTCTGAGGGGAGGGAGGGTGCAGCGGTGAGGCTGACTCACCCGACTCACATCCCTCCGCTCTCCCTCCTTCCGCAGAGAAAAGGGGCTATAGTCATTCATTGCAGCTCATCAAAGTTTTGAGCAAAGTGTTGACATTGCAAAATAACAACATAAACATGAACTTACTCATAAAAAGTTAATTGTTGTATTCGTTGAGTCTCTCTTTACTCATGGTTTTACACATTTTGAAATCTCACAGTATCAGATTTGCTGTAAATTCGAGGCTTCTTTTTTCAGTCTATGACTCGTGTGCAGACACGGTGATCTGAGCTATCTGATTGGCTAGTAGTATAGTTGCACATGAAATGGTTCAGAATGGAACTAGTGCATCTACCGCCAACAGCGCAAAACAAATAAAATAGGTTTGCAAGTCTTTATTGTTTTTTTTTTACAGAAATGTTTGGTGATTGACTAGGAATGCCATGGACCGGTTGGTTACCCCTGTTTTAGACGCTTTTCACATACTGCCGCAACTCAGTCAGCTAGACCTATTGCCATGCACACTACCCAATTTGCAGGCTTCCCAAACACTGGTGATTTGAAACAATCCACAGTAAACACATTTTTAAAGAAGCTAATTATCCTGTTGCTAAGTCATGCTCCCTGGTGAAGTATTTTGAATGATTTTATTTAGACATGAATAATCAGGGGCGCAACTTTCAGTAGAGATGGGGGACATGTCCCCCACACATTCTGAAATATCATTTTTGTCCCCCCCCAGTTTTATTATTGGAATGTGATACAAAACAGTGCAACAGTGTGCTTTAGGACCATGGCGCCTCTGAGCGGTCAGGTAGGCTGCGACTGGATTTAGGACCACACGGACACTACAGAGTGGGCTGACAAGCCGTGTGAAGGCAAAGCCTCTGGAAGGCTGGCTGGACCAGCACAGGAGAGTTGACAATAGTTCAGTGCACGCATTGTGCTCTTTCACCAAATTGTAAAAGGAATAGAAACTGGCTACTCTTTAGTTGCATGATGTAGCTGGCAAGGTAACTGCTGTTTAACGTAACAGAAAAAAAGTGTTGTTTATTCACTATGCTGAGCTAGTATTATAACTGACATGAAACGTCATCCCCTCAACTGAGGTGAATGAATAAGCTACGCTAGTGAGTAGCTACCACAACCAGATCATCTCTAGCCTTTAGTTATCTATCAGATAGTAATAATATGGACATGTTTTGTAGCCTTTGTTTTGTCACGTTTCAGAAGTAAATAAACTTTGTAAGCTTTCGCCAGTTGATGTACTGTTAGAAAGAGAGCTGGCAAAAAGTTGGCTTACGTTAGCTATTATTTTTGCCTCAATCAAACTAGACCTGAATCAAACGATGAAACCATTGGACAAACGATTGAAGATTGATATTCTGATGTTTTTTCAGTGCAATGTGAGTTGTATTAGTCAGTATGTCAATATAACGATATTGACTTGTCAGTTTCCCTAGCTAATTCCCTACTTTTCACACTGACACAGTAATAAACAGCTCTAACATTACAGGCTTCACTGTCATGGTGCACAGTAGAGGTCTGTGCAGGACCGATTTCTTCATCCTGCAGGCACCTGCTGGCTTTTTGTCAACTCCCACCCGCTACTGCAAGAACTGGTCCCAAACCCAACAGCAATCCCATAATGTGATTTTAGGCGTATGTGACGCAGCTCACTTGCGCACTATATGCAATATCAAATGTGCAAAAATAACTTAAGAAATAGGTTAAATTACCAGAGATTCAGCCAATGTGCTAGATGCAGTTTGAAGAGAACAGAGTTTGGAGAGACTTGCACTTTCGCTTGAGCTATTTTTATAGCCTACCTTTTAGGAGTTGGAAGATTTTCAGACTGAGAAATATGGGTGATCAACACTTAGGCCTATTTCTAGGTAATGTAGAAAAGTATAGCCTAATCATAGGCCTATTTAGGAAGTACCTTTCCTTGGCAAGATAATTGTCCCATGCTTCTCCGCCCATGTATACATAGGCTATAGCCTACTCTATTTAATTGAGACCACATGCGCACCCGATCTCGTAGGTATGGCAACTGAACTGGAGGCAGTAAGAATGATGACAGTGACACGTGCTACATTTCGCAGAGTCCTATAGGATACAGCTTACCTTTTAGAAGGTCGATTTGCAGGCAGAGACAATTAAATGGGTAATCCATACTTATTGAAAATGAAAAGGAGCAACGCTCGCTCACCATAGTAGCCGAACCTATCGCTCGCTCACCATAGTAGCCGAACCTATGTGCATGTTGTGCCTTTTCCTTTTCAATCATGATTACGTTTTTTGATTGCACTTCGACTAACGTTGGTTGAGCGTCCTCCACTTCTTTTCATGATGAATATTTATTCACAGACACTGTAGCAAACTACAGTCGAATCATATTTAAGTTAATTTCATATTCACGTGATACTTCGCCCATGTATGGTACATACTCTATTTCAATGAGACCACACATACTAGACGCACTTGACCTCTCACGCCCAAATAGGAGAGGTAGGCTACTAAAGTTGAAGCAGCGAATTCTGAATGTGTGAATAATGCAAAAAATATATATTTTAATACAAATCGGTAGGCTAACGCATAGAAAGCAGAAAGAGGACAGTTTAAAAAGAATCTGTGGGACAACAAAAATATTTTCATCCCAAAGTCGCCTGTCTGACCACCCACACTCACCTGCAGCATGTAAAATGCCTACCGTGCCGCAATGATCTCCGTCAGGAACCACAGGTCCTGCAGGCATCCTGTGGAAATGCAGCCCTCGAGTGCAGTCAGTACACAACACTATGCTCATCATGTCTTCGCAAGATCAGATGGTGACAGGGGTCCCAGCAGGGTCAGATAGCAAGGTAAGACCAGTCTACAGAGCTCAGGTGAATTTTACAGTATATTCAGTGAATGACACAAAGTTCCATCTTGAATTGATGGGTAGACCTACAGTAGCTACAGGACAGCAGCTTAAAGCTACAGTCTCAGATCTGAGAATAATGTTAATTTAAATTATTGAGCCATTGATTCTATACCTGGATAATATAATATATAAATGTACGCCAAGGTAATTCTTTATCATGCCTCGTTTGAGGAGGATCAGATGGTGATAGAGGTCTCGGCAGAGTCCAGCAGCCAGGGAGTGAGGTGAATTTTTACAGATACAACACTTTATTCTCGCTTTCCAGCAAACACTGGACAAGCCAGATGCTATTTTAAGGCAGTCTGACAACCCTCCAAAGTTGATTTCCAAACTTTATCAAGGGTTGATAGAGGCTTTTCCCCATGACAAAACATGTAAAACAAAAATGCGTGGAAGACCTGGGAGACGCTATTGATGATGAATGGATACAGATACAGTTGAAGTCGGAAGTTTACATACACCTTAGCCAAATACATTTCAACTTAGTTTTTCACAATTCCGGATATTTAATCCTTGTAAAAATACCCTGTCTTAGGTCAGTTAGGATCACCACTTTATTTTAAGAAGGTGAAATGTCAGAACAATAGTCGAGATAATTATTTCAGCTTTTATTTCTTTCATCACATTCCCAGTAGGTCAGAAGTTTACATACACTCACTTAGTTTTTGGTACTATTGCCTTTAAATTGTTTAACTTGGGTCAAACGTTTCGGGTAGCTTTCCACAAGCTTCCCAGAATAAGTTGGGTGAATTTTGGCCCATTCCTCCTGACAGAGCTGGTGTAACTGAGTCAGGTTTGTAGGCCTCCTTGCTCGCACACGCTTTGTCAAAGGATTGAGGTCAGGGCTTTGTGATGGCCACTCCAATACCTTGACTTTGTTGTCCTTAAGCCATTTTGCCACAACTTTGGAAGTATGCTTGGGGTCATTGTCCATTTGTCCATTTGGAAGACCCATGTGCCACCAAGCTTTAACTTCCTGACTGATGTCTTGAGATGTTGCTTCAATATATCCACATAATTCCTTATGATGCCATCTATCTTTGGAAGTGCAACAGACCCTCCTGCAGCAAAGCACCCCCACAACATGATGTTTCATGGTTGGGATGGTGTTCTTCGGCTTGCAAACCTCCCCCTTTTTCCTCCAAACATACCGATGGTCATTACGGCCAAACAGATCTATTTTTGTTTCATCAGACCAGAGGACAATTCTCCAAAAAGTACGATATTTGTCCCCATGTGCAGTTGCAAACCGTAGTCTGTCTTTTTTATGGCGGTTTTGGATCAGTGGCTTCTTCCTTGCTGAGCGGCCATTTCAGGTTATGTCGATATAGTACTCATTTTACTGTGGATATAGATACTTGTGTACCTGTTTCCTCCAGCATCTTCACAAGGTACTTTGCTGTTGTTCTGGAAATGATTTGCACTTTTCGCAACATAGTACGTTAATCTCTAGGAGACAGAACGCGTCTCCTTCCTGAGCGGTATGACATCTGCATGGTCCCATGGTGTTTGTACTTACTATTGTTTGTACAGATGAACGTGGTACCTTCAGGTGTTTGGAAATTGCTCCCAAGGATGAACCAGACTTGGAGGTCTACAATTTTGTTTCTTAGTTCTTGGCTGATTTCTTTTGATTTTCCCATGATGTCAAGCAAAGAGGCACTGAGTTTGAAGGTAGGCCTTGAAATACATCCACAGGTACACCTCCAATTGACTCAAATGATGTAAATTAGCCTATCAGAAGTTTCTAAAGCCATGACATAATTTTCTGGACTTTTCCAAGCTGTTTAAAGGCACAGTCAATATAGTATATGTAAACTTCTGACTGGAATTGTGATACAGTGAATTATAAGTGAAATAATCTGTCTGTAAACAATAGTTGGAAAAATGACTTGTGTCATGCACAAAGTAGATGTCCAAAACGACTTGCCAAACTATAGTTTGTTAACAAGACATTTGTGGAGTGGTTGAAAAACGAGTTTTAATGACTCCAACCTAATTGTATGTTAACTTCCGACTTCAACTGTATGTTAGAATACCCAGGCATGTTCATATAATCTCAGACAAATTACTGCAGTTTAAGACCATCCATAGAACGTACTAATTGCTAATGCACTAAGACATTGTATTATTCTGCTGGATGTGTAAAGCACAAAAGGGGACATATTTGCATACAGTATGTTGCGGTCTTGAGAAGGCTGGCAGAATTCTGGCAAGGAGTATGTTATTTTATCTCAGCATGTCTACAGATTCTACCTGTTTTTGTTTGCTTGGAAATGTTGATACTGGAGTCTTATCAGAAAAAACTGTGTAACCTTGCATTTTAAGTGGCTAATAAATGCATTGCCAATAATTGGAAGGTTGCTTATTCTCCCACAATGTATAGAAGTTATGTACAGTATCCCTAGATTTTTTAAAAAGATTAAGGGTATACTGTGCAACGTTTATACGTTCTGGATGCCTTATATATGGAATACTGTATTGAAATTTCTGTATTGAAAACATGCACACATCAGGGGAGATTTAAGGCAATGCCTAGCTGCTGGGCTGCTCAGTCCTGACTCTGGAAGTGTGCTGTACTGTTGTCACTGGCCTTGGCCTAACACACCTGAAACCAATAGTGAATGTTTCACTAAGATCCTAAAGCTGAGTGGACTGTGTTGGGTTGTGGCGCTACAGGTCCGTGGACCCCTAGAAGCAGGACGGGGTGACCCAGCTATAGTGTGCAAATTAAATCAAATCAAATCAAATGTTATTTGTCACATACACATGGTTAGCAGATGTTAATGCGAGTGTAGCGAAATGCTTGTGCTTCTAGTTCCGACAATGGAGTAATAACCAACAAGTAATCTAACCTAACAATTCCACAACTACTACCTTATACACACAAGTGTAAAGGGATAAAGAATATGTACATAAAGATATATGAATGAGTGATGGTACAGAACCGCATAGGCAAGATGCAGTAGATGGTATAGAGTACAGTATATACTTATGAGATGAGTAATGTAGGGTATATAAACATAAAGTGGCATAGTTTAAAGTGGCTAGTGATACATGTATTACATAAAGATGGCAAGATGCAGTAGATGATATAGAGTACAGTATATACATATACATATGAGATGAGTAATGTAGGGTATGTAAACATTGTATTAAGTGGCATTGTTTAAAGTGGCTAGTGATACATTTTTACATAATTTCCATCAATTCCCATTATTAAAGTGGCTGGAGTTGAGTCAGTATGTTGGCAGCGGCCACTAAATGTTAGTGGTGGCTGTTTAACAGTCTGATGGCCTTGAGATAGAAGCTGTTTTTCAGTCTCTCGGTCCCTGCTTTGATGCACCTGTACTGACCTCGCCTTCTGGATGTGAACAGGCAGTGGCTCGGGTGGTTGTTGTCCTTGATGATCTTTATGGCCTTCCTGTGACATCGGGTGCTGTAGGTGTCCTGGAGGGCAGGTAGTTTGCCCCCGGTGATGCGTTTTGCAGACCTCACTACCCTCTGGAGATTCTTACGGTTGTGGGCGGAGCAGTTGCCGTACCAGGCGGTGATACAGCCTGACAGGATGCTCTCGATTGTGCATCTGTAGAAGTTTGTGAGTGCTTTTGGTGACAAGCCGAATTTCTTCAGCCTCCTGAGGTTGAAGAGGCGCTGCTGCGCCTTCTTCACAACGCTGTCTGTGTGGGTGGACCAATTCAGTTTGTCCGTGATGTGTACACCGAGGAACTTAAAACTTTCCACCTTCTCCACTACTGTCCCGTCGATGTGGATAGGGAAATTAAGAACTCTACAGTACTATTAGGCCTATGATATGAATTATATGGAGGGTGCACTGTTTCTGTGTGTTAACCTCTTGGAACTATAGGGGGTGCTGTTCCGCATTAGCATATTTGGGTCTCCAAATTAAACTGCCTCGTGCTAAATTCTTGATCGTACAATATGCATATTATTGTTATTATTGGATAGAAAACACTTTATAGTTTCTATAGCCGTTGGAATTTTGTCTCTGAGTGGTACAGAACAATATCTACAGCACTTTTCATGACAGGGGTCAGATTTCAGAAATTTTTACCTCTGATCTGGAGTCTGTTTTTAAGGCGACAGTGAATGCTATGAAGAAACCGACACTGCCTACGTCTTCCTCTGGGTGTCTGTACGTCATCACGTTTTGAATGGAATCGATTGCACAATCCCAGCCCATATAAAACCACAAAACGTGGGAGTACACTCTCTTTTGTTCGCGCGTCACAAGCGGGATGGACATCGGACTTGCCTCATTCCAAATCGTTGTTTAACCAGTAATATTTCTCTGGTCATGTTTTTACTCGTTATAGTTGTTAAAAACATCATAATGTAGTTAATTTGAACCGTTTTATAGCAATTTATATCCGTTTAGTGCGATTCTGAGGAATTTCTTTGTCGTGCACTTTTTAGCTTTGGGAACGTTTCGGGGGTCTCGGTCGTTGGTAGTGGACATTTCGAAGGACAGAGGACATCTATCGACCAAAAGAAATTTATAACATAGAAAGGATACATTGCCCAAGAATCTGATGGAAGAACAGCTCAAAGTAAGCAATATTTAATATGATAAATCGTTGTTCTGTCGAAATATTTTAAACGCATATTTCGCCATTTTGTTTGGTATAGCTTCACTTGGCGAACCCTGTATTGAAAAGTAAGGATAATTTTAAAAATGTAAGTCAGCGGTTGCATTAAGAACTAATTTGTCTTTCGATTCCTGTCAACTCTGTATTTTTTAGTCAAGTATATGATTAGCTTTCGATTAAACTAGATCACTCTGAAAGCTGACGTCCCTCATTTTGATGCTTGAGTTGTGACTATTTCCATTGTATAACCACGGTTTTGTATGGCTAAATATGCACATTTTCGAACAAACTGTATATGTATGTTGTAAAATGATGTTACAGGAGTGTCATCGGAAGAATTCTGAGAAGGTTAGTGAAAAAATTAATATATTTTGGCGATGATAACGTTATAGCTCCCTTTGCCTTGAATTCATGCTCTACTAACGTTTGCAAATGTGGTATGCTAACTTATCGATTTATTGTGTTTTCGCTGAAAAACGCTTAGAAAATCTGAAATATGGTCTGAAATCACAAGAACTGTGTCTTTCCATTGCTATGCTTTGTCTATTTTTATGAAATGTTTTATGATGAGTAAATTGGTCATACACGTTGCTCTATCTAGTAATTCTAGTCGATTTGTGATGGTCGGTGCAATTGTAAACTGTGATTTCTACCTGAAATATGCACTTTTTTCTAACAACACCTATCCTATACCATAAATATGTTATCAGACTGTCATCTGATGAGTTTTTTTCTTGGTTTGTGGCTATCAATATCTTAGTTTAGCCGAATTGGTGATAGCTAGTGGTGGAGAGAGAAAATGGTGGACAAAGAAAGATGGTGTATTTTGCTAACGTGGTTAGCTAATAGATTTACATATTGTGTCTTCCCTGTAAAACATTTTAAAAAACAGAAATGATGGGTTTATTCACAAGATCTGTATCTTTCATCTGGTGTCTTGGACTTGTGATTTAATGATATTTAGATGCTACTATTTACTTGTGAAGCTATGCTAGCGATGCTAATCAGTGTGGGGGGGGTGGGGGGTGATCCCGGATACGGGGTTGAGAGGCGGTAAAAGTTAATGTGTAGGTGTATGTGTGTTTTCATTCAACTTTTGTTTTCCAAACCTTTCCCTTGAGACGTAAAAAAAAGATGTGAAGGAAGTTGTGCTGGGGAGAGAGTTGAGTTATTGAGTAGACTGTTGGGGGTCGGGCGTGTAGGTGGCTCAGGTTGGCTGGGCGGTCTGGCTGAAATTTGATATAGAGGATGTCTTAAAAGACAATCAAAAGTCACCTTTGTACTTTATTTGTGAAAGTTGTTCCTTTGTTAAGCTATTGGTTAAAGGTGCAACACAATATTGAGTATTGAATTATCATGGATCTAGTTCAGTCTTATCAATCACTTAAACATACTTAATCATCTCTTACCTAGCTTGATGACTGTGGGCATTTTTGCTTACTTTTTGTTGTTCCAAATAGTGACGGCTAGAAGGGCCATGGTTCATATTAGATTGTATAGAAATGCAGGAAATGTGCTTTAGATGCCCCCAAAAATTGGAGGGCCACAAGATGCCCTGACAGGTTATGTCCCCCTCTGCAAATAGCACTGCTAGGTGATTTAAAAAGTCAGTCAATCGATCAATAATATAATAATGCTCTTTATTTACAATATGTAGAATAGAAAGGTTCAGAACTTTTGTGAAACATCTCAGCACAGTTGAAAAATATATGGCAAATAGAAATCAAAGCTAGATGGTGTTCAGCGATAGATGGGAGGGGTTGAGTGGAGCTGAAGGATGGAACTAAAAACAAACAAAAGATAACTATTGTAAAATATACTGTGTCTTCAAAATGTACTGTATATAGTATGTACAAGCTGGAAGTAGAAGCCTACGTGTTGTTGTCCATTAGTTTACTCCAATTAGGGCATGGATGGTAGGGTTAGGGGAAAATAATACATTAAAATATATATTTTAAAGTTTGCATGGATGTATGTATGTGTGTATGTATGTATACACACACATACATACATACACACATATATACACGTATATTTGCAAAACAAATATATGGGGGGATTGGAAATGATAAAGACAATTATATTGATGGAAGCCACAATCTATATGCAATATTAAAGCTGATCTACCCAACCCCCTTCAAAAAATGTATAAAAACAATATATGGGAAGCATTCCTCATGAAGCTGGTTGAGAGAATGCCAAGAGTGTGCAAAGCTGCCACCAAGAAAAAGGGTGGTTACTTTGAAGAATCTAATATATATATAGTACCAGTCAAATGTTGACACACACCTATTCAAGGGTTTTTATTTATTTGTACTATTTTCTACATTGTAGAATAATAGTGAAGACATCAACACTATTAAATGACACATATGGAATCATGTACTTTAGTAACCAAAAAAAGTGTTAAACAAATCAAAGTATATTTTATATTTGAAAGAAGCCACCCTTTGCCTTGATGACAGCTTTGCACACTCTTGGCATTCTCTCAACCAGCTTCATGAGGAATGCTTTTCCAACAGTCTTGAAGGAGTTCCCACATGTGCTGAGCACTTGTTGCCTGCTTTTCCTTTACTCTGCGGTCCAACTCATCCCAAACCATCTCAATTGGGTTGAGGTCGGGTGATTGTGGAGGCCAGGTCATCTGATGCAGCACTCCATTACTCTCATTCTTGGTCAAATAGCCCTGATACATCCTGGAGGTGTGTTTTGGGTCATAGTCCTGTTGAAAAAAAAAATGATAGTCCCACTTAGGGCAAACCAGATGGGATGGCGTATCGCTGCAGAATGCTGTGGTAGCCATGCTGGTTAAGTGTGCCTTGAATTCTACACATTTATTTTCAGTCAAATGCATTTATAAAGCCCTTTTTACATCAGCAGATGTCACAAAGTACTATACAGAAACCCAGACTAAAACACCAAAACAGCCAGCAATGCAGATGTAGGAAAGCGGGAAGGCAGGCGACACGCTTAGGTCTGTACATTATTCCCATAAAACGAATTGGGGTTATACTTGACTGGACAGAATTTGGCAAGAGTAAGCCCTCTCGCTTCGCCTCTTCCTTTCTGCTGAAACTATATGACAGAAGAAAGCATCTGAGCGAGCGACACAGCACCCACTATATGTAACCCATGTATCTGATGCTGTCTGGCCATAAACAGTAGATACATGGTTTACACATACTTTTGCTCTCTCAGATAGTTTAACTCAGATTGATGTGTCTTTCTGTTGGCATAAATATGCATAAAATGCATCCTCCAATTGCAATGTCTGCCTATGCCCACACATTGTCTCAAGAACATTTTGTGTTTTTAATACCCTCAAACACTAAGTTATGCATACCTCATTTCAAAAACGGTCAATCATGAATGATCATTCTTACCACGATATACTGGTGAAATAACCAGTCTAACAGTAAACTACTTGCATCTGCATGCCAGTCATTTGATCTCAATTAGTTTCATTGGAATATACATTTAAATCTTATTGAATTACTGTTTCATGAACATATTATAGCGTAGCCTACAGCGTTCCTGTATTTTGTTTAAATCCAAGCACATTCTGCCTGGAGGTGCACACGATTGAGTTTTGGCTGCATGATAAAAAAAAGTGTCTATTCAGCTAACTTTCCTAAAATCTCATGAGAAATGTTTTTGATGTAACAGTAACATTATACTATGCTATTAGATTTGTTTATTTTATGTAGAATACTAAGTAATCGTTATGGGATCTTCCAAGACATTGATTCAGCCTCGATCTAACTTTACTAAACGAACACCATTGTGAGAAGTGGCAGAACAACACTCCGGTGCAGTCCAGCAGCACTACACCCCTGCTCCCACTGCATCCAATGAGCTAACTGAAGCTTACCTAGCATACTGTTTCTCCTCATGCAAAATTTGGTGATGCAGAAATGAGAGACCACGTGTGACTGTTTTGTGAAAATCTGGGAATATTTGGCCAAGGAAACTACATTTCTGGTTGGTCTCAGGGAATGTAATACAGTTCGGAAGAGAGACTTTAAAAATGGGATTGTGTGAAGTAGCACCTTTCAGTCTAATACCGCTATTTACTTTTAAGACTACTTCTGTAGCTCTTTGTCAGAAGCACACCTAACTGTCCTAGCCATATTTAGCTAGAATTTAACCCAAAAGGATTTGAGAAATGTGATTGGTTGATGATAGGCCTATGACATTGGCTTACCTCTCCTCTTGCGCTGCGCAGAATATCAGATCTTAACAACGATTGGAGAAGTGCTTAACATCACCAGTACCACATCCTTATGATATATATCTTGTCATAAGCACAATGTGACTCATGTCGACAGGTTGGAATGACAGATTGGAACTCAAATATGGGACAAATCAACTTTTCTTTCTAAATTAGTGGTGTTTGAATATGTTGATCAAATGCGGGACATGAGTATTTGGGTTGCGGGACAAAGGGCAAAAGTGCTGGACTGTCCTGCACATTGTGACATTTGGTCACCCTAATGCCAACAAATACAATAGGGTTTCACCAGCTTTGCTGCTTGAGCCCCTAATGAACTGGAATAATAAAAATAGGTCCTCAGCAGCCTATGCTTACTCATCAACTTTAAACATCTGCTATCTGAGCAGCTAACCGATCGCTGCAGCTGTACATAGTCCATCTGTAAACAGCCCACCCAATTTACCTACCTCATCCCCTTACTGTTTATATTTATTTACTTTTCTGCTCTTTTGCACACCAGTATCTCTACTTGCACATGATCATCTGATGATTTATCACTCCAGTGTTAATCTGCTAAATTGTAATTATTCACTCCTATGGCCTATATTGCCTACTTCCTCATGCCTTTTGCACACAATGTACAGTGGGGCAAAAAAGTATTTAGTCAGCCACCAATTGTGCAAGTTCTCCCACTTAAAAAGATGAGAGAGGCCTGTAATTTTCATCATAGGTACACTTCAACTATGACAGACAAAATGAGAAAAAAAATCCAGAAAAACACATTGTAGAATTTTTTATGAATTTATTTGCAAATAATGGTGGAAAATAAGTATTTGGTCAATAACAAAAGTTTATCTCAATACTTTGTTATATACCCTTTGTTGGCAATGACAGAGGTCAAACGTTTTCTGTAAGTCTTCACAAGGTTTTCACACACTGTTGCTGGTATTTTGGCCCATTCCTCCATGCAGATCTCCTCTAGAGCAGTGATGTTTTGGGGCTGTTGCTGGGCAACACGGACTTTCAACTCCCTCCAAAGATTTTCTATGGGGTTGAGATCTGGAGACTGGCTAGGCCACTCCAGGACCTTGAAATGCTTCTTACGAAGCCACTCCTTCGTTGCCCGGGCGGTGTGTTTGGGATCATTGTCATGCTGAAAGACCAAGCCACGTTTCATCTTCAATGCCCTTGCTGATGGAAGGAGGTTTTCACTCAAAATCTCACGATACATGGCCCCATTCATTCTTTCCTTTACACGGATCAGTCGTCCTGGTCCCTTTGCAGAAAAACAGCCCCAAAGCATGATGTTTCCACCCCCATGCTTCACAGTAGGTATGGTGTTCTTTGGATGCAACTCAGCATTCTTTGTCCTCCAAACACGTCGAGTTGAGTTTTTACCAAAAAGTTATATTTTGGTTTCATCTGACCATATGACATTCTCCCAATCTTCTTCTGGATCATCCAAATGCTCTCTAGCAAACTTCAGACGGGCCTGGACATGTACTGGCTTAAGCAGGGGGACATGTCTGGCACTGCAGGATTTGAGTCCCTGGCGGCGTAGTGTGTTACTGATGGTAGGCTTTGTTACTTTGGTCCCAGCTCTCTGCAGGTCATTCACTAGGTCCCCCCGTGTGGTTCTGGGATTTTTGCTCACCGCTCTTGTGCTCATTTTGACCCCACGGGATGAGATCTTGCGTGGAGCCCCAGATCGAGGGAGATTATCAGTGGTCTTGTATGTCTTCCATTTCCTAATAATTGCTCCCACAGTTGATTTCTTCAAACCAAGCTGCTTACCTATTGCAGATTCAGTCTTCCCAGCCTGGTGCAGGTCTACAATTTTGTTTCTGGTGTCCTTTGACAGCTCTTTGGTCTTGGCCATAGTGGAGTTTGGAGTGTGACTGTTTGAGGTTGTGGACAGGTGTCTTTTATACTGGTAACAAGTTCAAACAGGTGCCATTAATACAGGTAACAAGTGGAGGACAGAGGAACCTCTTAAAGAAGAAGTTACAGGTCTGTGAGAGCCAGAAATCTTGCTTGTTTGTAGGTGACCAAATACTTATTTTCCACCATAATTTGCAAATAAATTCATAAAAAATCCTACAATGTGTTTTTCTGGATTTTTTTTTCTCATTTTGTCTGTCATAGTTGAAGTGTACCTATGATGAAAATTACAGGCCTCTCTCATCTTTTTAAGTGGGAGAACTTGCACAATTGGTGGCTGACTAAATACTTTTTTGCCCCACTGTATATAGAATTTTTTTCCCCCTACTGTGTTATTGACTTGTTTATTGTTTACTCCATGTGTAACTGTGTTGTTGTCTGTTCACACTGCTATGCTTCATCTTGGCCAGGTCGCAGTTGTAAATGAGAACTCTTTCTCAACTAGCCTACCTGGTTAATAAAAGGTGAAATAAAAATAAAAATAAAATGCTTGCTCAAGCCATAATAATGAATGCCAACAAATACAATAGGGTTCTACCAGCTTAGCTGTTGAACCTCTAATTAAAGCTGCGAGCAGCGTTACCGGGGTTCAGGCTGTGGGCCCATAGCACCACCGTCAGGACACATTGGAAACGTCACCCTAGGAGGAGCTACTTCTGTATTCCTAACCACGCTTGCAAAATAGCAAAACTCATAATTAAACAGATCATGCAATATGCATATTTTGGCCTATTTTTAACGATGTTGACTACTTTAAATGTCTTCTTCTCCAGAATTGCTAGGCCGATCTAAACGCAGCGAATAAAGAAATCTCCTCTCACTGTCAACTGTGTTTTTTTCAGCAAACTTAACATGTGTAAATATTTGTATGAACATAACAAGATTCCACAACTCAGACATAAACTGAACAAGTTCCACAGACATGTGACTAACAGAAATGGAATAATCTGCCCCTGAAAAAAAGGGGGTCAAAATAAAAAGTAAGTCAGTATCTGGTGTGGCCACCAACTGCGTTAAGTACTGCAGTGCATCGCCTCCTCATGGATTGCACCAGTTTTGCCAGTTCTTGCTGTGAGATGTTACCCCACTCTTCCACCAAGGCACCTGCAAGTTCCCGGACATTTCTGGGGGGAATGGCCCAAGCCCTCACCCTCCGATCCAACAGGTCCCATACGTGCTAAATGGGATCGAGATCCAGGCTCTTCGCTGGCCATGGCAGAACAATGACATTCCTGTCTTGCAGGAAATCACACACAGAACAAGCAGTATGGCTGTTGGCATTGTCATGCTGGAGGGTCATGTCAGGATGAGCCTGCAGGAAGGGTACCACATGAGGGAGGAGGATGTCTTCCCTGTAACGCACAGCTTTGAGATTGCCTGCAATGATAACAAGCTCAGTCCGATGATGCTGTGACACACCGCCCCAGACCATGACGGAGCCTCCACCTCCAAATCGATCCCGCTCCAGAGTACAGGCCTCGGTGTAACGCTCATTCCTTCGACGATAAACGCGAATCCGACCATCACCCCTGGTGAGACAAAGCCGCGACTCAACAGTGAATAGCACTTTTTGCCTGTCCTGTCTGGTCCTGCGACGGTGGGTTTGTGCCCATAGGTGACATTTTTGTCGGTGATGTCTGGTGAGGACCTGCCTTACAACAGGCCTACAAGCCCTCAGTCCAGCCTCTCTCAACCTATTGCGGACAGACTGAGCACTGATGGAGGGATTGTGGATTCCTGGTGTAACTCGGGCAGTTGTTGCCATCCTGTACCTGTCCCGCAGATGTGATGTTCGGATATACCGATCCTGTGCAGGTGTTATTACACGTGGTCTGCCACTGCGAGGACGATCAGCTGTCCGTCCTGTCTCCCTATAGCGCTGTCTACAGCGTCTCACAGTACGGACATTGCAATTTATTGCCCTGGCCACATCTGCAGTCCTCATGCCTCCTTGCAGCACGTTCATGCAGATGAGCAGGGACCGTGGGCATCTTTCTTTTGGTATTTTTCAGAGTCAGTAGAAAGGCCTCTTTAGTGTCCTAAGTTTTCATAACTGTGACCTTAATTGCCTACCGTCTGTAAGCTGTTTGTGTCTTAACGACCGCTCCACAGGTGCATGTTCATTAATTGTTTATGGTTCATTGAACAAGCATGGAAAACAGTGTTTAAACCCTTTTCAATGAAGATCTGTGAAATTATTTGGAAATTTTACGATTTATCTTTGAAAGACAGGGTCTTCAAACACAATATTTTAAGACTCTTGCACGATCAATATCGCCTAAATAAGGAAATGAGATTGCATGAATGATTTTTCCTGTCCAACAGCGCCCCTGTGCGGCCAAACGGAACCATACTTTACAGATTAGCAAGATATCTCTTAGCATGTGTGCCAAATTTCGAGCATGTTTATTTAATGGGATTGGAAAATAGGGGTTTTGACGTCAAGTCAGAGAAAGGGGACCGTCAAGATACATTTGATTGGAAAACCAGTTCCCGGGGGCTTCCCGAGTGACGCAGCTGTGTAAAGCACCACATCGCAGTGCTTGAGGCGTCACTACAGACTCGGGTTAGATCCCAGGCAGTGTCACAACCAGCCGTGACCGGGAGTCCCACAGGGCGGTGCACAACTGGCTTAGCGTTGTCCGGGTTAGGAGAGGGTTTGGCTGGGGGGGGGGGGGGGGCTTTACTTGGCTTAACGCGCTCTAGCGACTCCTTGCGGCGGCCCTTGCGCCTGCAGGCTGACTTCGGTCATCAGTTGAGCTGTGTTTCTCCGGCACATTAGTGCGTCTGGCTTCCAGGTTAAACGGGCAGGTGTAAAGAAGCACGGTTTGGCGAGTCCTGTTCTGGAGGACGCATGACTCGACCTTCGCTTCTCCTGAGCCCGTTGGGGAGTTGCAGTGATGACATCATAATTGGATTGCAATTGGATATCACGAAATTGGGGCTAAAAAAAAGGGGGTAAATTATACATTTTTTCAAATGTATAATCTGTTTCTGGCATCTGGGGTACTGACAACGTGAACCACCAGTTAGAAACTGGGTCTGAAGTTCACGCCATTCCTTTATCATTCATAGTCATTTAACTTCAACAACCAATTTATAAACTAACATCCTCTTGCACCAGAGTCTCAAAGAAATCCCCCCTATTTCCTGTTGAAATCATTGGCAGGGACTGGAGTGCTTTCTGTGAGGCTGAAAGGTGGCGAGGCGCAAAAGAGGAGATCTCATGATCACGTCTTTATGAGAATGGGTAGCAGCCAGAGGCTAGGAGCAGCTCTTTAAAGCCCACATGAAACCCAATGACTCCTGGAAATAACATTATTCTCTATGGCATGGAAGTCATGCTCTTCAGTGGAGCTTTCATTATAGAATATATGAAGAGCTCCTTCCTACACTGAGTAACAATATAGCTAAGCTACCTCTGTGCACTCAATATCTGCTTTTTGCAAGGCCAACTCATGCACCCTCTTGTCTTTCAAAAGATGTTAAAAAAACCTTCCACCCTACTCTGCCTTCAGTACAGAAAAATTCAGACAGGTATTGATTATTTAAAGGGGAACTACTTCTTAGGCAGTTTATAACCAGAAAAGTTGGTTCTATGTGGCATCACTAAGAATCAGACATCAATCAAAATTGAGTGTAAATATAATAATTATGGTCATAAAGCCAGTCTCGTCCAAAACGAGATTTGGAAGTGAGTGCATCATGACGGGTATGAATGGGTTGGGTATAGATTACTTACATGCCCACTTTTGCCAATGATGTCAAATTGCCCAGAGACAACAAGGTGTGAACTGCCCCCAGCTGTCATGTGTTGTGGACATGTTGTCAATTCTGCAACGCACACACTTTTGCTCAGCATAGGAGTGAAAAAAGGCTTCCAATTTGTTTTTGCACACTTCTAATTGCGCAAGATGGCAAGGAATGGATCACGTAAAACAAACGTACAACATGATAGCTGTGACTAGTGTGTGGTGAGTAGCTAGCTAGCTAGCTATGATACTGTGATGTAAGTAGCTAAATACATAGCCTCTCCCTAATGTATAATGTAACGTGTGTAATGTGTAATATCATAGAGAGGAAGATTTGTATAGCTAACGTTGCATCTGGCGATAAGGTGCAGATGACATAACTTGCCATAATAACACTGACATGACATATATTTAGACCTGTTGTGACATATAATGCATATTTTATGGTTGGTTATAAAACCTACAACACAAAAAAACATTCTATTACACCATAAACATAATGTTGACAAGTAGGCTATGTTATAACATTTTCTGAAAATGACCATATTCAATTATCATTGTAATTGTGCACAAATTATTGTCAGACATGCACATACACCAATGCTCCGTTGCTGATGACTGGGATGAATGCAGGAGTAGATTTCAGGAGCAGAACAAGACAGTATTTTTGACTGATGACTGACATAAGGGCATGTAGGTGATAGGCCTATCTGGCTTATACGATTATGATGGTCATAATACTTCTTGACAGTGTCATAAAGTTTATTTTCTTAGTCCAACGGTGTGTTCGTAAATTCACTCTGGCGATCTACTCCGAATATAAAGAGGGCAGAATAACTGATGAATTTACAAACGCTCCACACCCGTTGAATATTGCCGGTCAGCAAAAAAGCGTAAATAAATTGTTGCCAGCAGCACAGTTACAGTCACCAACGCTCTGAATAACAGGAAAACAGCCTAACCAGCTCTGCTAGGATGAGTAAAATTGTCATTGTGAGGTGTTTTCTCATTTGTGTCTAGAAGTAGCTAGCAAGCTAGCCAACATTAGCCAGTTAGCTTGGGTGCTTGACTGCCTTTGTGAGGTCATTACGCTTGGATCAACCCTACCTTTCGACCAGAGTGTCCAGTGGGCGCTCTGAACACTCCAAGAGCAAAACTCTCTGAATTTACAAATGGACAATCTGACAATGCTCTGAAGTAAATGCTCTGGCACTCCAGAGTGATTTAGGAACACACCCCAAGTAAAGTGATACAGGATGGTCATAATACTTCTTGACAGTGTCATGAAGTGTATTTTCTGTGAGTTAAAAAAAAAAAATATGAAAAAAAAACATGACTGTAAAGAATGTATTACAACAGCAACAAAGGACTTTAACTTCTTATGGCTGCAAGGGGCAGTATTGAGTAGCCAGTTAAATTGTGCCCATTTCAAACGGCCTCGTACTCAATTCTTGCTCGTACAATATGCATATTATTATTACTATTGGATAGAAAACACTCTCTAGTTTCTAAAACCGTTTGAATTATTTCTCTGAGTGAAACAGAAGTCATTCTGCAGCACACTTCCTGACCAGGAAGTGGAATGTCAGAAATCGATGCTCTGTTCAACTTCATGCCTATACATGGGCATGATACGTAAGAGTCTACATACACTTCATACACCTTCCCCTGGTTGTCAAGAGGCGGTGAGAGAAAAAATTTCGTGTTTATCTTGGTCTCAGGTGGAATTAAAGCTCTTTGTTTGACGTGACCATCCACTTCCTGTTTCTGGAGCGCGCGAAAGAGGACATGGATTTGCCTTCTGTTTTGCTCTCGTTATGGACGACTAACATCTCCGTCTTAGATTTTATTTGATACATGTGACCATATCATCGTAAAGTATGTTTTTTCAATATAGTTTAATCAGATTATTGAAATTTTTTCGGGAGTTTTGCCGTGTTCCGTTCTCTGACTTTGTTTACGTTGGAGAGATCCGTGCCACTTGGCAAGTGCGCTTCCTAAATCGAGAGGGAAAATGAAGGTTCTAAATCCAAACACCGACTGTTCTGGACAAAGGACACCTTGTCCAACATTCTGATGAAAGATCAGCAAAAGTAAGAAACATTTTATGATGCTATTTCATATATCTGTCGAACTGTGTACTAGTCGTGGGCGGCCAAAGTTTTGGCTACTCTAAGCTATACCGAAGCTGCATAACGTAATGAAGTTATTTTTAGAATTCTAACACTGTGATTTCATTAATAACTAATGGATCTATCATTTCCTATACAACATGTATTTTTTAGTTATGTTTATGAATAGCTATTTGGTCAGAATATGTGTGTCAGAAAAAGTGTCAGTAAAATATCCGAACGTTGTGGGAAATAGTAGCTACGTTAGCATAATGGGTAACCACTGATTTCAGCTCTAAATATGCACATTTTTGAACAAAACATAAGTGTATGTATAACCTGATGTTATAGGACTGTCATCTGAGGAAGAAAATCAAGGTTAGTCAAAAATTATATATCTTTTGCCTGTTTGTTACGATCGCTTACTTTTGCTACTGGGAAATTGCTTGTGTTTTTGGCTATTGTGGCTACGCTAATATAACGCTATATTGTGTTTTCGCTGTAAAACACTTGATAAATCGGAAATATTGTCTGGAATCACAAGATGCCTGTCTTTCAATTGCTGTACACTATGTATTTTTCCAGAAATGTTTTATGATGAGTAATTAGGTATTTGACGTTGGTGTCTGTAAATATTATGGCTGCTTTCGGTGCAATTTCTGACTGTAGCTGCAATGTAAACTATGATTTATACCTGAAATATGCACATTTTTCTAACAAAACATATGCTATACAATAAATATGTTATCAGACTGTCATCTGATGAAGTTGTTTCTTGGTTAGTGGCTATTTATATCTTTATTTGGTCGAATTTGTGATAGCTACTGATGGAGTAAAAACCTGATGGAGTAAGAAAAGTTGTGTCTTTTGCTAACGTGGTTAGCTAATAGATTTACATATTTTGTCTTCCCTGTAAAACATTTTAAAAATCGGACATGTTGGCTTGATTCACAAGATGTGTACCTTTCATATGCTGTATTGGACTTGTTAATGTGTGAAAGTTAAATATTTAAAAAAAATATCTTTTGAATTTCGCGCCCTGCACTTTGAGCTGGCTGTTGTCATAAGTGTACCGGTGTCGGGCTTGCACGCCAAACAGGTTAAGAAACTAAGTTTCAAAGAAAGGAAACTTCTTGGCGGGGGTTATGTAGGTCTCATAACCAGCCATAAAAAAACAATATACAGTATGTCACAACAGGTGTAAATATTGGTGTTAAGACCATATTATTTCAGGTTGTAACAGCTGTCAGGACATATTATGACATGGTTATGACTGTCATAACATGTTATGATGTTGGGTGTCAAGTAAAGTGTTAACCTGTTTTGGGGACTGGTTTTTGTTCAGAATTTCGGATGACTGACGTGCCCAAAGTAAACAGCCTGTTACTCAGGTCCAGAAGCTAGGCTCAGAAGCTAGGATATGCATATACTTGGTAGCATTGGATGGAAAACACTCTGAAGTTTCTAAAACTGTTAAAATAATGTCTGTGAGTATAACAGAACTGATATGGCAGGCGAAAACCCAAGGAAAATTCATTCCGGAATTTTGTTTTTGAGCTCCCATCCACTTCAAATGTGAAGCTATTGAAAACTATGACTTCCACCTCCCAGATTGCAGTTCCTCTGGCTTCCACTAGATTTCAACAGTCTTTATACATGGTTTCAGGCTTGTTTTTTGAAAAACCAACGAGGAATAGTAGTTTATTCATGTGGAGCACTAAGGCAAAAGTAGTTTCTTTGCGCGCGTGAACGAGGGCGCGCTCTTCGTTACATTCCTTCCCTATTGAACATACTATTCTCCGTATGAAATCTTATTGTTTATTTATATATTAGACTACCTGAGGATTAATTAGCAATGTCGTTTGACTTGTTTGGACGAACTTTTACTGGTAACTTTTTGGACTTCTTTGTCTGCATGTTGAACGGGTGGATTACTGAACTCAATGACGCATACTAAACCTACTTTTTGGGATATAAAGAAGGACTTTATCGAACAAAACGACCATTCATTGTGTAGCTGGGACCCTTGGGATTGCAAACAGAGGAAGATCTTCAAAGGTAAGTGATTTATTTTATCGCTATTTATGATTTTGTGAGGCCTGTGCTGGTTTGAAAACATATGTTGTTGTGGGGCGCTGTCCCCAGATAATCGAATGCTATGCTTTCGCCGTAAAGCCTATTGGAAATCAGACAACGCGGTTCGTTTACCAAGATTCTAAGCTGAAGAATCATGTATGACACTTGTATTTTCATGAATGTTTAATATTACAATTTTGTATTTTGAATTTGGAGTGCTCCGATTTCACCGGATGTTGTCGAATTTGATCCCGCTAGCAGGATCCGCACACTAAGAGGTTTTAAGAAAAGTGGCATGTACTATTCTTTTTTAATAACTACCTCATCTCTGTACCCCACATATACAATTATCTGTAAGGTCCCTCAGTCGAACAGATTCAACCACAAAGACCAGGGAGGTTTTCCAATGTCTCGCAATGAAGGGCACCTATTGGTAGATAGGTAACATATTTAAAATCAGACATCGAATATCCCTTTGAGCATGGTGAAGTTTTTAATTACACTTTGGATGGTGTATCAATACACCCAGTCACTACAAAGGCGTCCTTCCTACAGTAGCTCAATTGCCATATAGAAAGGAAACCGCTCAGGGATTTTACCATGAGGCCAAGGATGACTTAAAACAGTTACAGAGTTTATTGGCTGTGATAGGAGAAATCTGAGGATGGATCAACAACATTGTAGTTACTCAAAAATACTAACCTAATTGTCAAAGTGAAAAGAAGAATGCCTGTACAGAATAAAAATATTCAAAAACAGGCATCCTGCTTGCAGTAAAGTAAAACTGAAAAAAATTGTCTGAGCAATTCACTTTTGGTCCTGAATACAAAGTGTTATGTTTGGGGCAAATCCAATACAACACATTACGGAGCACCACTCTCTGTATTATCAAGCATAGTGGTGGCTGCATCATGTTGTGGGTATAATTGTAATCTTTATGGACAGAGTTTTTCAGATAAAAAAATAAAACGGAATGAAGCTAAACACAGGCAAAATCCTAAGAGAATACCTGTTTCAGTCTGCTTTTCCACCAGACACTGGGAGAGGAATTTGCCTTTCATTAGGACAACAACCCATAACACAAGGCCCAATCTACACTGGAGTTGCTTACCAAGAAGACAGTAAATGTTCCTGAATGGCAGAGTTAAAGTTTAACTTAAATCAACTTGAAAATCTTTGGCAAGACTTGAAAATGGCTGTCTTGCAATAATCAACAACCAATTTGTTTGAAGAATTATAAAATAATAATGGCAAATGTTGCACAATCAAGGTGTGGAACGCTCTTATAGACTTCCCCAGAAAGACTCACAGCTGTAATTGCTGCAAAATGTACTTCTACAAAGTGTTCACTCAGGGGTGTGAATAATTAGGTAAATTAGATATTTCGGTATTTAATTTTCCATGAAAAAAAAAAAATCTAAAACATGTTTTCACTTTGTCATTACGGGGTATTGTCTGTAGATGGGTGAGAATTTTTTAGATTTTGAATTCAGGCTGTAACACGAAATGTGACCAACCGCCTTGATTCGGTATTATGTAGAAACATTTGAAATTGTGTTTTTTACATTGAATGAAAGCAGAGACACAGTTACAAAATAGTATATCATACACTGCATTTGAGGAACAGTGGGAAAGTAATTCCGCTTTGAAAATTGATAAACTTGTAACCTCACTTTTGGGAAAATGGGCTTTGAATATTTTTGGTACCTACTGGAGAGCTGGTCTTTGTCTACACCAATTCAGCATCGTTCACACCCTCTTAACCTTATTATTTACTTTGCTGCTCTTTTGCACACCAATATCACTACTTACACACCATCATCTGCTCATCTATCACTCCAGTGTTAATCTGCTAAATTGTAATTACTTTGCTACTGTGGCCTATTTATTGCCATACCTCCTCATGCCATTTGCACACACTGTATATAGACTTTCTTTTTTTGTATTGTGTTATTGACTGTACGCTTGTTTATTCCATGTAACTCTGTGTTGTTGTTTCTGTCGCACTGCTTTGCTTTATCTTGGCCAGGTCGCATGTCACGTTCTGACCATAGTTCTTTTGTGTTATCTTTGTTTTAGTATGGTCAGGGCGTGAGTTGGGGTGGGTAGTCTGTGTGTTTTTCTATGTTGGGGTTTTGAGTTCGGCCTGGTATGATTCTCAATCAGTGGCAGCTGTCAATCGTTGTCCCTGATTGAGAATCATACTTAGGTAGCCTGGGTTTCACTTTTGAGTGGTGGGTGTTTGTTGCCGTGTCAGTGTTTGTTCGCCACACGGTACTGTTTCGTTCGTTTGTTCACTTCGCTTGTTGTTTGTATTTTGTAGTGTTCTGTTTGTTGGATTAGCATTAAAATTCATCATCATGAACATTTACCACGCTGCGCCTTGGTCCTCCTCTCTTTCACCCGAAGACGAGCGTTACATCGCAGTTGTAAATGAGAACTTGTTCTCAATTTGCTTACCTGGTTAACTTCTCTGCGCTACGAATCTCGTTAGCGGGATCACTTTCCTAAACAACCGCTAGAATTGCAGGGCGCCAAATGCAAAAATATTACAAAAAATATTTATAATCATGCAATCACAAGTGAAATATACGAAAACACAGCTTAGCTTGTTTTTAATCCACCTATCGTGTCAGATTTTGAAAATATACTTTACAGCGAAAGAAATCCAAGCTTTTGTGAGTGTAGCAATCAATGCTAGAACAGTTAGCCTTATATTAGCTTAGTTAGCTTGGTCACGAAAGTCAGAAAAACAATAAAATTAATCGCTTACCTTAGATAATCTTCGGATGTTTGCACTCACGAGACTCCCAGTTACACAACAAATGTTATTTTTGTTCGATAAATATTACTTTTATCACAAAAAAACGCCATTTGGGTTGCGCGTTATGTTCAGAAAACCAAAGCCTTGTTCCGTTCGACAAGTTCCAAAAAGTATCCGTAATGGTCATAGAAACATGTCAAATGTTTTTTATAATCAACCCTCAGGTTGTTTTTAACAAACATAATCGATAATATTTCAACCGGACCATAACCTATTCATTAAGAGAGAAAAGGAAAATTGAGAGCTCCTCTCGCACGTGCAGGAACTATTCGGAGGACACCTGACTACTTTTGAAAAATCACGCTCATTTTTCAAAATAAACGCCTGAAACTGTCTAAAGTCTGGTCACAGCCTGAGGAAGCCATTGGAAAAGGAATCTGGTTGATACCCCTTTAAATGGAAGACGGTCCAGGAAACACAGATTTAAAAAAAATATATATATATCACTTCCGGGTTAGATTTTCTCAGGTTTTCGTCTGCAGCATACGTTTTGTTATACTCACAGACAATACTTTGACAGTGTTGGAAACTTTGGAGTGTTTTCTATCCTAATCTGTAAATTATATGCATATTCTACAATCTAGGCCAGAGAAAATGTCTGTTTACCTTGGGAACGTTATTTTAAGAAAAAAAATTCTGACCCCTAGCGCTTTAATTAAATAAAGGTGAAATAATAAATAAATAAACTCTGACCATTTTACTCGCCCTAGCAGAGCTGGTTGGGCTGTTTTCATGTTATCCAGAGCGTTGGTGACTACATTTGCTTCTGGATACATTTTAATTACGCCTTTTTGCCGACGTTTACTGACACCGGCCATATTCAACGGGTGTTGAGCGTTCATAAATTCATCAGTTATTCTGCGCTCTGGCACACTCAGATGAGAGTGCTCTGAAATCGGAGTAGATAGCGAGAGCGAATTTACCAGCTACGTCTATCGACAGTTGTCCCAGTGACATCATTAACATTATATTGAAATGGTTACTTGCATAGATAGGAGTATTTTGTTTAGACATGTAGCTAGCTAGCTAAACAATGAACCATAATCCCAACTCATGACGTTACTACCCTGCATGAATCTGCAGGTAGCTAACCAACCAGGGTCAATGTTAGCTAGCTAACATTAGGCTTGCTATAACTAGCCAAGCAAATGGCTCTGAGATATGAATAATAAGATCATACACATAACGTTAGCTTGCAAGCCAGCCAGTTAATGTTAGTTAGCTAACAGTACACTAACTTGAAATGAAACCACTTTGTCAAAATTAGAAATGCGTAATATCTGAAAATGTAGCTAGACTATCTTACCCGTATACATCATCGATGGATGCGTCTCCTGTCACGGATGCCATGGTTGTACTTAGTTTGAAGATGTTATCAGGAGACAGGTGTTTTCTCCATCTCATTAGCTATCATACTCGAATTCCACTGATTTCAAAACTCGGTCCTCCAGGAAGTAAAAAAAAAAAAGTTTACATTTAAACGGCTCTTCTGTGAAGTAGTGACATGCACCTAGTTTCCTGAAACGGGTCACATGTGGAATAAGTCAAGGGGTGTGGATTCTTTCAAAAACGTTTGATTTGATGTAACGTTACACAGCTGGTTGCTTAGTAATGGCGTCAACGTTATTGGCCTGAATCTATTCTGTACTTACTGTAGTCACTCTTAGTATAATTACTTCCAAAGAAAATGTTATTCACTGTATATGTATTGAGTGATGATATTTAATTTAATTCACAGGCTACTTACAAAACCTGGTGGATTTGTTGTTCAGCAAGTGTCCATATCAGGAGCAAAAGTCTGAGGCAATATGTGGCCAGGCACCAGTCCCACTTCAGGTTGGTCACATTTGATCTGGTCCTAGGTCAAAATACTATCACTTGTCTGTCCTGGAATTCATCTAACAACCATTGATCATGTAATCAGTGCTGTGTGTATCTACTCTACCTTGTTGTTCTACAGACAGAGGACAGGAGAGATGCCTTGTCATGGAGTCCCCTGACTAAAAGACAAGTTGTTACAGATGTTTAAACTGGGAGAGTCTTTGCACTCAGTATTAAAATTCTATAAGACACATCTATTAGGATGAAAGACAAGTGTAATATTTGCACATTGTTATATTAGCAGAACACTGTTTCTACAGTATTATGTGAAGGATGGTTTATTCTACGTTACACTTTAAAGTTATCAAAACACTTTGTTTGGAATATCTACACAAGTTCAGCAATTGCACTCTTCTCATATTACTCTGTAGGCATTGACCGATCCAAAGCTTCCTCCTGCCACATGACTGCACCTGTCCATAACCTATAATACATGAAATATATGAAAGGGATTTCATCACCCACTGGAGACTTGAAGACAGAACCTCACCCAGAGAGTTGTTCATGTCAATTTGTGGTTAGACAGCCAAGTCCTTAGAATAGACCATAGAAATAGAATAGAATGCCATGCTAGTTCTGGAACAGCTGAAGTTGTACCAAAGATTTTTATGCTCCTTGTGGTTGTACTCTACACACAACTTACTTTCATTTGCTAGGTAAAGTGTAAGCATACTGTTTTTATAAGCAAATCAATACTATAGTCTATTTACAGCAGAAAATGTTTTGTCTTTGTTACACAAACACACAATACATTTTTTGTTGATAAATGTATCTACACTCAAGCTGGCCATGTTTGTGCAATGTCCACATGTAGCCTACACCTGTAGGGATATTAGCTTTGGGATTTGTCCCCTGGTAATGATCTAACAGCGGACATAAGGAGAGACGAGACCAAGGGGCCAGGGTTCCGGTCTAGATGGTTTCGACAGCTCCTCTAGTTTTGCTTCGGTACTGCAGTTTAACTGCTTTGCTTTATCTTGGCCAGGTCGCAGTTGTAAATGAGAACTTGTTCTCAACTTGCCTACCTGGTTAAATAAAGGTGAAATAAAAAAAATAAACTGATGCCCTGCCCGTAAAAAAATTCAAATTTCCCCGTGCGCACTGAGTGCTAATGCGCATGTGATTTTGGTCCATATGAACCGGATGCAACCAGGATATAGATGGTCCATGAATCGACGATTGAGAACGTGAGTAGATTACCTTGAAAACAACAGGTTTTTGTTCTTGTACACAGTTTCCAGTTCTTACTATACTTCAGTGGTCGAGACATTCAACTCTCGGTTGTTGATATCAATTCCACGGTAACATGTCTTTACATGACTTCATAAAACATCAAGTTGCAAGCTACTTTTGTAGCAAGGTGTTGTGGAACGAGTGTCTCATGAAACAAATTCCAGACACTGGTACTTCTTGCTATCTTGGCATAACTGATTTGACAGAGAAATATCAGCTAGCTAGATAGCCTAGCCAGCTGTAACTATCCCCAAGCTATGCTAGCTACCTGCTGTCAGGTTGGCTAAACACAAGGTCAGCACAGGCTTTAGCCTACATATAGAACTGAATTAGCAGATCATCTTGAGCTGGCGGGTCAGTCAGGGTGGGGAGAAGTCCTCAACGTCAAAAACTTCTCTCCATAGCAAAGCTAGCTTAGCTCGCTGTCACTAAGTTACTCAATACTGCCCTTGTTTGTTCTGATTGAATGGCACAGACACACCCAAGAAACACCCACAAAACCCACACCACAAAGACAACTCTCGTTTGGGCTTCAGTAATGGCTGCTGCATTTCTTAATGAGCAATGAAAGAAACGGATGCGGAATTGGTGAGTGCAGTGTACCTTTAAAAGCTTCAGTCAACGGGATGGATGGGGCTGAGGGAGAACTTGGGGCAAGGTCGTTAAAACAACTAATTATATGATTCTTTACTCTGGCTGTGCATTGGATTCGAAATACAATTATTTAAACGTATACAGTGCATTCGGAAAGTATTCAGACCCCTTGACTTTTTCCACGTTTTGTTACATTACAGCCTTATTTTAAAATGTATTAAATATTCCCCCCCCCCCCCCCCCCCCCCCCCTCAATCTACAGACAATACCCCATAATGACTAGCAAATTTTGGCCATCCTCACTCACTGTTGAAGCTCGGTCACTGATTTTCACAGGGTTTCCACCCCATTGTAGCTACTTTCTGTCATTGACTTCACCAGGCTTACCGATTAAGGAAGCCTGCCCAGCTAGCACATAACGTTCTGAGAACCATATGTTTCTTAGAGCTTGATGAGATCGTGGTTGTCCTATGGTTATTTTGCGTACAACATTCCCACTGGGCACACACTGGTTGAATCAACATTGTTTCCACGTAATTTCAACAACATTACATTGAACCAACGTAGAATAGACGTTGAATTGACGTCTGTGCCAATTGGGTTCCCACAACTTTCTGGTAATGGTGCAGGATAGTTGTTTGGATAGTCTTTTATGACACAGTCAGTTAGATGATCGCCTCTGCACAGCAGGAGTCATGGTTCTAGTCCCTGTCGCAGAGCTTCCTCTCTCCTGCTACTGTAGCGTTCAATGTAACCAGAAATCATCTGAATCTCTACAGACCTGTTACCCAAGACGCAACGAAACCTTTAAACACAATGCAAGCCACCCTCAACTTAGAATGCCTCCACTGATCTGTAGGACATGCCAAACTCACAAGGGATGGTTTGGCTTTAGCATGTTTCACACTTGAACTACTCGCATTCTCCCTGGCTCCAGGTGTCACACTGGGTACGCATTCGCCTGAGAATAAACTGGCGATCGTCAACCTGAAACACAAGGATATCAGGCAGCACACAGGACTCCCCAATCCTCCCAGGGAGGCCCTTTGAAGGCCTGGTGTGTGACTGCTGGCATCACAACACACAACAGGCAGGAGGAGTTTAGGCAGCACATATGTACAGTGTAAAATCACTTTGTAGTCGTGTGGCGCATTCCCCCTTGAGTTGCATGCCTGCTTGTAGGGCTCCTGGGGACCCTTGGGTAAAGTGGGAAAGGTTCAACTTTGGCCAGATGTTGGAGCTCGCTGCTCCGGTGGAGAAACCTGATGTGAGAGGCTGTATTGCGATGGTGTTTCAAATTAGTTTTGTTTGGTACCAATGCTCTGGAAGTGTAGTGTACACATGACAGGAATGAGGTTAACACTATGGCAGGATCCAACATCTTACATTATATCCTCAGCTCACTCTGTGATATTTACAGCCATTTTAACTCTTTCATTACCCATATTACTCTAAAATGCTTGACTCACCTAGCTTCTCTAAGGAAGGCTGGTCTCTCATTGTTTACATTACAATACCCTACTGTTGAAATTATAAATTCTGCAGACAAAATAGATATCAATAACAAACCTCATATCATCTCAAAGGACATTTCCGCACAGCACTATTCCCTCCAGCAGCCACTCTGCCACTGTCATTCATTTGCCCATTGGTAGTCAGATAACAGATTGTAACTAACTGCTTATCAAAGTCAATACTTGAGAGAGGAACTACATTCTTGATGGTAGCTGCTATTTGTAATGGAAACATGCTGCCATTTCCCATCTCTAATGCAAACCTATTCATTTGCATTATGTTTCATCAAGTCCGTTGGCACGATAGCTTGTGTTGATCCGACAACTTTAAATGAGAAGCCTATCTTTGAACGGAACGAGAACAAAGTTGAATTGAAAAGCTTCACCTATTTGGATGTTCTCTCTGGGGATTGACAGGCGAGGCCATGCCTTTGCCTACTTTGTTATGACGACTATTCCTCTCTTCCCAGTCTGTTTACTGTGTTGTGTACATAGTGTTCTGTCAAACACAAAGGTAAACATTTAGAAATGAAAAGACTGCAGAGAGAGTTAGCTTTTTCCTTAGCAGCTCACTGTAAACAACAAAAAGCTACTGACATGTATGTTATTCGACATTGCAACAAAGAGGCTAACCTCAGTGAACCCAGAACCTTTTGTCTGTCAACACCTAAATAATTGAATGTCTACATCCAAACCTTTGACACTACTCCCAGCCGGGATTGCCTCGGATGACCTCACGGTAGCCACATCCCACTTCTGACACCAATGTTTCACTACATTAGCAGTAATGTAAATGTTCTATTGGGTAGAAGCCTCATCTGCTCCATATAACATCCAATAGCTTGTTAGAGTCAAAGAGACTACTTGGGATGAAACAAGGACTATGCGCAACGGGGCCGATTCAGACTTAGGAAATCTATGCCTTTTTTACGAGTTCTCAGTATTTGGCATTCAGACTTACCCTATGCATGTGCGTAACGAGGTCTGTGGGTGTTGCTCCCTTGCACACACTAAATAAATGTAATAAGATCTAAGCAAACACGCCCCACTGGGTGGCCAACCAATTTGATCAGGGAGTTTTTCTTCAATTCATTTATGGTTATTTATCTAAAGCAATCCCTTTAAATACTGTATACCTTTTTAATTAGAATTTGATCGATACAACATTAGAATGTAGCCTATGGAGAATGCGTTCAGAATGGAGATCAATGAAAGAAAGCCATCAATGACTGCATATTTATCTCCATTTCAAAACCCATGCGTAGATTTCAAAACCCTCCATTTTTTAGGGAAGTTTTTCATGAACCGACTACTTCATGGAAAAATAGGGTTTGGAGAGCCTTTACACACCAAAAACAGCCTGATGCTGATAGTGGCTAATATTGAACATGATGGAAATAGTAGGAAACAGAGAAAGTTGGGGCATATGATTAAAACATTTAAGAGTACCCAAAGGTTATATTTGGCGCAACTATTATGCATAAGGTCACAGCATTTATACTTAACTGTGGGAAAGGGGCACATGTTACTAACTAAATGGGTCCCAGAAGTACAGTATTATATAGAGCCATTGCATGGAACTCCCTTCTATCTCATATTGCTCAAATGAACAGCAAACCTTGTTTAAAAAAAACAGATAAAGCAACACCTCATGGCACAATGCCTCTCCCCCATTTGACATAGATATTTTGTGTGTATGTATTGATATGTAGGCTATGTGTGCCATTTTAAGATGTATGTAGTTCTTTCCTTGAACTGTTCTTGTCTATTAATGTTCTGTATAATGTCATGTTTCATGTTCTGTGTGGACCCCAAGAAGAGTAGCTGCGACTTTCGCAACAGCTACTGGGGATCCTAATAAAATACCAATACCAGACCTGCCCTCAAAGAATGGCTCTGTAGTTTTGTGACAGGTCGCAAACAACAGGTACGCTACCAAGACAGCCTCTTAGACTGGTAGGAGCTGACGGAAGGTGTGGCTCAAAGAACTCTTCTGGGCCCTCTCATCTTCCTTGCAGTCAATGACAGCGCAGCCTGGGATGCCGACAGTTGGTGGAATGCTGACGATCTAAATCTGGTCCACAAGCGTACAACAGGAAACAGCACACCACAGCAGGCCCTAAACAACTTTGACATGTGGGTTCATGCAAGGAGAATGGCACTGAACCCTGCCCAATGCAAGGTCCAATGAGGGATCTTTGCAATAAATCTACCTGTCCCATGCCCTCTCTGGATCAAGGGGCCAAGGGCCTCATTTATAAACTGTGCGTAAGTAAAAAAATATAGACCAAAATGTGAATGCGCCAGTCTTCAAGCAAAAGTGAGCATTTTTATTTGATTTTTTTATGTATTTGAGGTGAGAATGTGCTCACCTCTCAGCAAATCTTTGATCATGTTTACGCACATCTGCTTTTGGTTGAGATGTTGTATTGCAAGCAGGCACGTAAGTATTTTGTGCAAATGGGGGATACGATGGAAAGCTTATTCAGAAACTTTTAACAAGAATGCAAACATTTGCCATTGGTGTTTTATTTTTAATTAAGCTAAAATAATTAAAATTATTTATTTTCAGAACTATTGTAGAATATATTCCTCACATTTTCTGGATGTGATGGGTTCATATTCCCAATTAAGCCATAGTCTACAACAAATGACCATGCCCATCTTTTATTTAATTGGACCTAGTAGCTTAGTAAATAGATATGCTGTGCCTTTTAAGGTTTGCATGAGCAGAGAACGCTCGGTTTATAAGGCCTGTATACAGTCAAATTTATCAGCTGATATTTTACATTGACGTAGGCCTATGTACGAAGTTCCAAGTTTTTATTGTCACTTGCACAAGTACAGTGATATACCGTTCTTGCTTGCTCTTTCCCAACAATACAGTAATGCATATCAATAGTACTATAAAAATGTATAGAAAAGAAAAGTAAAACAAAAACACTAACTGTAACTACTTTTTTTGTAGCTTTCCCATCAAATCAAATTGTATTTGTCACATGATCTGAATACAGTGAAATGCTTACTTACAAGCCCTTAACCAACAATGCAGTTAAGAACAATACCCCCCAAAAATAAGAAATTATGGTAACAAATAATTAAAGAGCAACAGTAAAATAACAATAGTGAGACTATATACAGAGGGTACCGGTACAGAGACAATGTGCGGGGGCACCGGTTAGTCGAGGTAATTGAGGTAATATGTACATGTAGGTAGAGTTATTAAAGTGACTATGCATAGATAATAAACAGAGTATCAGCAGTGTAAAGGGGGGGGGGGGGCAATGCAAATAGTCTAGGTAGCCATTTGATTATATCTTCAGGAGTCTTATGGCTTGGGGGTAGAAGCTGTGTAGAAGCCTCTGGAACCTAGGCTTGGCGCTTCGGTACCTCTTGCAATGTGGTAGCAGAATGATCAGTCTATGACTATGGTGGCTGGAGTCTTTGACAATTTGTAGGGCCTTCCTCTGACACCGCCTGGTATAGAGGTCCTGGGTGGCAGAAAGCTGGGTCCCAGTGATGTACTGGGCCGTACGCACAACCCTTTGTAGTGCCTTGCAGTCGGAGGCCGAGCAGTTGCCATACCAGGCAGTGATGCAACCAGTCAGGATGCTCTCGATGGTGCAGCTGTAAAAACTTTTGAGGATCTGAGGACCCATGCTAAATATTTTCAGTGTCCTGAGGGGGAATATGTTTTGTCGTGCCCTCTTCATGACTGTCTTGGTGTGCTTAGACCATGTCAGTTTGTTAGTGATGTGGACAGCAAGGAACTTGAAACGCTCAACCTGCTCCACTACAGCTCCATCGATGAGAATGGGGGTGTGCTCAGTCCTCCTTTTCCTTTAGTCCACAAATATCTCCTTTGTTTTGATCACGTTGAGGGAGAGGTTGTTGTCCTGGCACCACACGACCAAGTCTCTGACCTCCTCCCTATAGGCTGTCTTGTCGTTGTCGATGATCAGGCCTACCATTGTTGTGTCATAGGCAAACCTAATGATGGTGTTGGAGTCGTGCCTGGCCATGCAGTCATGAGTGAACAGGGAGTACAGGAGGGGACTGAGCACACACCCAAGGTGCCCCCGTGTTGAGGATTAGCTTGGCGGATGTGATGTTACCTACCCTTACCACCTGGGGGCGGCCCGTCAAGAAGTCCAGGATCCAGGTGCGGTGGGAGGTGTTAATTCCCAGGGTCCTTAGCTTAGTGATGTGCTTTGAGGGCACTATGCTTTTTAACGCTGAGCTGTAGTCAATGAATAGAATTCTCCCATGGGTGGGTGTTCCTTTTGTCCAGGTGTGAAAGGGCAGTGTGAAGTACAATAGGGATCGCATCATCTGTGGATCTGTTTGGGCGGTTTGCAAATTGGAGTGGGTCTAGGGTTTCTGGGATAATGGTGTTGATATGAGCCATGACCAGCCTTTCAAAACCCTTCATGGCTACAGATGTGAGTGCTATGGGTCAGTAGTCATTTTAGGCAGGTTACCTTAGTGTTCATGGGCACAGGGACTATGGTGGTCTGCTTGAAACATGTTGGTATTACAAACAGGGAGAGTTTGAAAATGTCAGTGAAGATACTTGCCAGTTGGTCAGTGCATGCTCGGAGTACACGTCCTGTTAATCAGTCGGGCCCTGCGGCCTTGTGAATAGTGACCTGTTTAAAGACCTTACATCGGCTAGTAAATCCCATTCACACGTTCCTAATTGAGACTTGCGATACAAATGGCATCCTATTCCCTATATAGCGCATTACTTTTGATAGGGCACAATAAAAGCAGTTTGGGACACAACTATGTTATGCAGTACCAGGCAAACACGTATTTCTGAGCGGAGGCAAAACAACATTTTGCAGCAGATCGATTCAAAGGATTCTGCTAGAACGTCGAGGAGCAACAATGGCTCAGCCGCAAAGTGGTAGGCCACACAAGCTCACAAAACAGGACCGCCGAGTGCTGAAACTAAGAATCGTCTGTCCTCAGTTGCAACACTCACTACCGAGTTCCAAACTGCCTCTGGAAGCAACGTCAGCACAAGGACTGTTCGTTGGGAGCGTCATGAAATTTCCGTCATGAATTTTCATAGCCGAGCATTCCACCAATCAGGCCTTTATGGTAGAGTAGTCAGATGGAAGCCACTCATCAGTAAAAGGCACATGGCAGCCCACTTGGAGCACCTAAAGGACTCTCAAACCATGAGAAACAATATTCTCCGGTCTGATGAAACCAAGATTGATCTCTTTGGCCTGAATGCCAAGCGTCACATCTGGAGGAAACCAGGCACCCTCCCTACGGTGAAGCATCGCGGTGGCAGCATCATGCTGTGGGGATGTTCTTCAGCGGCAGGGACTGGGAGACTAGTCAGGATCATGGGAAAGATGAATGGAGCAAAGTACCGAGAGATTCTTGATTTAAAACCTGATCCAGAGCGCTCTGGACCTCAGACTGGGTGAAGGTTCCCTTTCCAATAGGACAACAACCCTAAGCACACAGCCAAGACAATGCAGGATTGGTTTCGGGACAAGTCTCTGAATGTCCTTGAGTGGCCTAGCCAGAGCCCGGACTTGAACCTAATTGAAAATCTCTGGAGAGACCTGAAAATAGCTGTGCAGTGACACTCCCCATCCAACATGACATAGCTTGATGCTGTAATCGTTGCCAAAGGTGTTTCAAAAAATAACTGAGTAAAGGGTCTGAATACTTACGTTAAGGTGATATTCCAGTATTTTTTTATAAATGTGAAAAAAAATTCTAAACCTGTTTTGGCTTTTTCATTATAGTGTATTGTGTGTAAATTGATCAGGGGGAAAAACGACTTAATCCATTTTAGAATAAGGCTGTAACGTAACAAAATCAAGGGGTTTAATTACTATCTGAATTCACTGTAAGTAAAGTATAATTTGCCTAGGGCCATGACATTTTGTGCTTTTTTTGATTGAGGTTTCCTTTAAATATCACTACGGCTTTCCTGGAGTTATCAAAATCCCAAGCAGCTCCGAAATTATAGGTACTGTGAAAAATAGGCTAAGGAACCTAAGATAAGTAATTGGTTGCATAGATGTCTCCAGAGGTATTCTGATCCGGTCAGAGAGCAAGCTGACCACGAGGCAGTGCCAAAGTTCACATGCACGATTTATTGAGGACTTGTTGTTGGACATTTAACCTTTATTTAACTAGGTACGTCAGTTAAGAACAAATTCTTATTTACAATGACGGCCTACCAAAAGACATACGGCTTCCTGCGGGGACGGGGGCTGGGATAAAATATAAATATAGGACAAAACACACACATCACGACAAGGGAGACAACACTACATAAAGGGAGACCTAAGACAACAACATAGCAAGGCAGCAACACATAACAACACAGCATGGTAGCAACACAACATGGCAACAACATGGTAGCAACACAACATGGTAGCAGCACAAAAAAATGGTACAAACATTGGACACAGACAACAGCACAAAGGGCAAGAAGGTAGAGGCAACAATACATCACGCAAAGCAGCTACAACTGTCAGTAAGAGTGTCCATGATTGTCAAAGGTGTGTACGGGAGGCGAAGTCAGATGCAGGAGAGCAGAGTGTAGTGAACAGGCGCATTTTAATTCCGTTCGAAAATACACAGCACATAAAAAACAATAACGTGCCAAAAACACGGAACATGACAAAAGTAAAGCGCCCGACAATAATCCACAATACCAAACAAACAATTACACACAGACATGATGGGAAACAGGGCTAAATACATGTAGAATGATTAGGGAATGAAAACCAGGTGTGTATGGAACAAGACAAAACAAATGGAATATGAAAAATGGAGCTCGAACAAGGAGAGGAGCCGACTTCGGCGGAAGTCGTGACAATGATTGAGTCTTTGAATGAAGAGATTGAGATAAAACTGTCCAGTTTGAGTGTTTGTGCAGCTCATTCAAGTCGCTTCTCGGCCTTTTGGCTAAGATCAAGTGTAGTTTCCTTGACAGTTGCTGCATTTGATCGGAGAGGCAATCGTTGGCCTCCTGATTCCTGCTCACAAGCAAAAACTAAAGCAGGAAGCACCAGTGACTCGGTCAATAAAAAAGTGGTCAGATAAAGCAGATGCTAAGATACACAACTGTTTTGCTAGCACAGACTGGAATATGTTCCGTGATTCGTCCGATGGCATTGAGTAGTACACCACATCAGTCACTAGCTTCATCAATAAGTGCATTGATGACGTCGTCCCCACAGTGACTGTACATACATACCCCAACCAGAAGCCATGGATTACAGGCAACATCCGCACTTAGCTAAAGGGTAGAGTTGCCACTTTCAAGGAGTGTGACTCTATCCGGAAGCTTATAAGAAATCCCGCTATGCCCTCCGACGAACCATCAAACAGGCAAAGTGTAAATAAAGGACAAAGATCGAATCCTACTACACCGGCTCTGACACTCGTTGGATGTTGCAGAGCTTGCAAACTATTACAGACTACAAAAGGGAAGAACAGCCACGAGTTGCCCAGTGACACAAACTTACCAAACGAGCTAAATTACTTCTATGCTTGCTTCGAGGCAAGTAACACTGAAACATGCATGAGAGCATCAGCTGTTCTGGACAACTGTGTGATCACGCTCTCCGTAGCCGATGTGAGTAAGACCTTTAAACAGGTCAATATTCACAAGGCCGCAGGGGTCAGATGGATTGCCAGGATGTGTACTGCAAGCATGCGCTGACCAGCAGGCAAGTATCTTCACTGACATTTTCAACCACTCCCTGTCCAAATCTGTAATACCAACATGTTTTAAGCAGACCACCATAGTCCCTGTGCCCAAGAACGCTAAGGCAACCTGCCTAAATTACTTCCGACCCATAGCACTCACGTCTGTAGCCATGAAGTGCTTTGAAAGGCTGGTCATGGCTCACATAACACCATTATCCCAGAAACTCTAGACCCACTCCAATTTGCATAACGCCAAACAGATCCACAGATGATGCAATCTCTTTTGCACTCCACACTGCCCTTTCCCACCTGGACAAAAGGAACACCTATGCGACCGGGAGACCCATGGGGAGGCGCACAATTAGCCCAGCTTCGCCTGAATTAGGGGAGGGTTTGGCAGGAATGTTTTGTCCCATTGCGCACTAGTGACTCCTGTGACTTGCCGGGCGCAGTGCACGCTGACACGGTTGCCAGGTGTACAATGTTTCCCCCGACACATTTTGTGCAGCTGGTTTCCAGCTTAAGCGGGCATTGTGTCAAGAAGCAGTGCAGCTTGGCTGGATTTTGTTTTGGAGGACGCACGGCACTCGACCTACGGGAGTTGCGGCAATGGGACAATTGTATACCATGAAATTGGGGAGAAAAAGGGATAAAAAATATGAATATATACTCCCTAGTCCTTTCTGAGAACAAGCAACTACCATGCTTGTGTTGTGTTGGATTTGCCCCAAACATAATGCTTTTTTTTTCAGGACATAAAGTTATGTTCTTTGCCACATTTTTGGCAGTTTCACTTTAGTGAATGTTTTGGAATATTTGTATTCTGTACAGCAGTGGTCAATAACCCTTTCTGAGTAAAGATCACTTTCACAGTCAAAAACCAAGCCAAGATCTACTGCTCAGATATTTTTTTAAACATGACTTAAAAAACATTAACCTCATAAAAACAGCTCTGTAGGAGTGAGGTTTGTGCAGTAGGCAGGTCTAATACATGATCACAGAATAATGGCTATATGCCTGGCCTGCCAATATTGTTCTTCTCAGACCATAGTATACTGTATTTCAAAACCCAAGCATTGTTAACAAATAATATCATCATTTGGTGTAACACTTGCAACACACAGCTGAGTATAATTTGCTAATAATTTCCCTTTTTATTTTACTGGACTGATGGTACTTGCATCTGATGTTAGTTCTTTCAAGACAACTGGGAACTCTGGGGGGGAAAATGAAGTAAATTCACTACATCAGTGATATTCAGGTCGGAAAGTCGTGCTCTAGAAAGATGCCTTAGTTTCCAAGTTGGATGACTGTTCACCTTTTTTTTTTTTCTTGTTCCCAGTTGTCTTGAACGCACTGAAGTCGGTGATGTCAGACTTCCGAGTTGTTTTGAACATGGCATTAGTATCAGCAGCTGGAGGCAGAGAGCAGCAGGGTCAGCATCTCACTGTCTCTGCTCTCTCCTTCCTTTCCTCTGGTGAGACTGACCAGAGAGAGGGGACACCGTCTTCCACCTGATGGCGAAACTTGAGTTGCATCGCACCCGCATCTACCTCAAGCACAAGATCATGTTGTTACTATGACCAGAGAAAGTGAAATATTCCTCGATATTAAAATAGACATGTCGAGCTGCTACTAATAATAAAAACGCAGGGCTATCGATACAACTGGCTACGCATTCATTGCAGCGCGAGTGGGAGTAGTGAGAAGGAGTTTTATGTTTTAAAATAGTGTTGAATAAAAAAATATTTAAAAAAGAACCCAATAGAATTCTAGAATGCTGCTGGAGATTACTGAGAAATGTCAAGCTAATTTTCACACATTTCAAACAAACACACATAGCTCAAAAACAAAGAACAAATGACAGTTATATTAGTTTTAAACAGCACAACCTCTTCTTCAATATGACACCACATTCATGTCAATGGGAATAACACTAATTTTGTCTTCCATTGTGTAAAGACACTCACTATCAAAAAATTATTAACACTCAACACAACAAAACACCCAGGAGTATTTAAATTGTAGTACATTTGACTAAATTACACACTCAAAATATTTAAATAAATGTTTTATACTTGGTATATAAAATATAAAATATCCAAAATGTGACCAGAGGACAATATTCAAAAAGTAATTCAAATCCCACACATAGTAGGCTATTTTATTGACAGCGTTTCTTACTTCTGTAACAATGTAAACATGCAAACAACTATTCAGAGACTCTTTCAAAATGTAGGTAATCTCTCTTAATAAGATTTAGTACAGACCAGGCCTGACACAAAATGTAGAAATGGTAGCCTACTTTGACAACAATTCAGTGAATGGAACACCATATTAGATAGAGACAGATAAAGAGAAAAGATACAAAACACTGTTCAGAGACAAAATATTTGTAGGACAAATTCATATTTCACACTATCATGTTAGTGTTTGCATTTAACCTACAACATGTCATGGAACTTCTGAAAGCACGTCCCCATCCTGCAGTGGTACAGAACACGTAGAGCACCCAAATGAGGTTTCTACAGATCTCCCACTCTTTGCCCTGCGTCCACTCCGGATGCACATCACACACTCTTTCTTGCGCCCTTCAAACTTCACCTGCTTTCAAATGAGTTACAACTCGGTCCACACGCCCTGGTGCCACACTTCTGGCTCTCCTCTTCCTGCCACTGTAGCCATATCAAAAAGTCAATGCACAAGCTGCATTTTGAATGCCTTCAGGACCAGCACCTGCGGTTTTTGGGAAGGGGCCTTGGCAGGGTCCCCCACACAATGTACGCATTTATGATGGCAATGTTGAGCATCCCCCAAAACACATACTTCCACCATTGTCTGCCTGTGCATCCAACATTGCAATTGCTCCTCAGTTGGTGTAACGGCAGCCTTCCCTCTCTTCACTAGAAGAGGGGGTGAAACAGGGATCAGACCAACACGCAGCGTAGCCAGTGCTCAACATGTTTAATACGACAAAATAAACAGTGAACACGATACAAAACAAAATAACAAAAAGTGGCAAACCGATACAGTCCTAGCTGGTGCAGACAACAAACACAGAGACAGGAAACAACCACCCACAATCCCCAACACAAAACAAGCCACCTATATATGATTCTCAATCAGGGACAACGATTGACAGCTGCCTCTGATTGAGAACCATATTAGGCTGGACACAGAAACAGACGAACTAGACACACAACATAGAATTCCCACCCAGCTCACGTCCTGACCAACACTAAACAAGCAAAACACATAAGAACTCTGGTCAGGACGTTACAGTTGGTCAATATGGTCAACCCCCACCCATTTTTTTGTTGTAATCTATTACAAGCACTGGAACAGATTTACGTTTAAAAACAACTCCAAAACCCCTGCCACTGTCACTTTAGGCCCAGGATGTGTGATACAACTTCCTTTGCTTTCTTTGACCTAGAGGAACAGAATAACAAAGGGAGAGTAGAGAGACAACAAATATGAGAAATTGTAGTCAGGAACATAATCCCTCTCTCTCACACTCTCTCTCTCTTCCTTCCTCTATTTTCCTTAACCATACACATACTCTCTTCCTAATAAGGGGTTTCCTTAATAATTTGCGTGATACAGTTACACGCCTACCATTCCACACACACTCTCTCTCTCTCTTCCAATCAACTCTTGCTTTCTTGCCTGACAGACTAACTACAGAGTTCGCCAATGTTAGCTGATTCGTTACAAAGCTGGGACAGTTTCCAAATGAATTGCATTGGTAGAAACAGAACAAAACAAGCAACATGTTAGCTGGCTGTATGAACAAATATCCAACTCATATGACCTCCACTGCGCGGGCATCTACTACCCTAACACGAAAGCTAAACTGTCAAATAAAAGGAAAATTAGGCAATGTATAGCCTGAGAATATCTGCACCTAGCAAACATGACAAACCATAACCAAAGCCCAAAAGATAAAACCAAATTACTCTAGCCTTCATTTTGGTTGCTAATTAGCCGGTTGTCTGTACGGCTAGCTAGTGAAAGTGACAGGTGAGGTTGACGCTTCATGAGCGCAGCCCAAATTTACCGCTATACACAATTGTGAACTATACCCCAAGTTTCACAGCATCAAACATTGACAACACCAAACATACACTACCGTTCAAAAGTTTGGAGTCACATAGAAATGTCCTTGCTTTTTAAAGAAAATCTATTTTTGTCCATTAAAATAACATTAAATTGATTAGAAATACAGCGTAGACATTGTTAATGTTGTAAATGACTATTGTAGCTCGATCTTTTGGGGATATCTACATAGGCGTACAGAGGCCCATTATCAGCAACCATCACTCCTGTGTTCCAATGGCATGTTGTGTTAGCTAATCCAAGTTTATCATTTTAAAAGGCTAATTGATCATTAGAAAACCCTTTTGCAATTATGTTAGCACAGCTGAAAACTGTTGTGCTGATTAAAGAAGCAATAAAACTGGCATTCTTTAGACTAGTTGAGTATCTGGAGCATCAGCATTTGTGGGTTCGATTACAGGCTCAAAATGGCCAGAAACAAAATACTTTCTTCTGAAACTTGTCAATCTATTCTTGTTCTGAGAAATGAAGGCTATTCCATACAAGAAATGTTCAAGAAACTGAAGATCTCGTACAACGCTGTGTACTACTCCCTTCACTGAACAGCGCAAACTGGCCCTAACCAGAATAGAAAGAGGAGTGGGAGGCTCCGGTGCACAACTGAGAAAATGGTCCTTCCCTTCCCTTAATGGCGCTAACAGAGTATTTCAAGTACCGTTATGTGGAGAGGAAACTCAGGGATTGACAAAAGTAGTGTCCTGGGCCTTTACTAGTCCTGTATTAACATACCAATATAGAGGTCTTCAGCACGGGCAATGTTTTTGGTTGCACCCCCCGCCCCCGCCCTGTCGGCAAAAGAATCGCATCACCCCACCACCAAACTACTTCCCGTGGCTATGAACACTGCTGTACAGCCTTCCTTCTTTTCACTCTGTCATTTAGGTTAGTATTGTAGAGTAACTACAATGTTGTTGAGCCATCCTCAGTTTTCTCCTATCACAGCCATTTAACTCTCCATTGACCTCATGGTAAAATCCTTGAGTGATTTCCTTTCTCTCTGGCAACTGAGTTAGGAAGGACGCCTGTATCTTTGTAGTGACTGGTTGTATTGATACACCATCCAAAGTGTAATTAAAAACTTCACTATGCTCAAAGGGATATTCAATGTCTGCTTTTTTTACCCGTCTACCAATAGGTGCCCTTCTTTGCAAGGCATTGGAAAACCTCCCTGGTCTTTGTGGTTGAATCTGTTTTTGAAATTCACTGCTCAGCTGAAGGACCTTACAAACAATAATTGTGTGTGTGGGGGGTACAGAGATGAGGTAGTCAGTCGTGCAACTTATAATGTTACTTGTTAATCGGGATCGGTGTCCCTTCCACGGGACGGTTGAGCTAATGTAGGCTAATGCGATTAGCATGAGGCTTTAGGTAACAAGAACATTTCCCAGGACATAGACATATCTGATATTGGCAGAAAGCTTACATTCTTGTTAATCTAGCTGCACTGTCCAATTTACATTAGCTATTACAGTGAAATAATATCATGCTATTGTTTGAGGAGAGTGCACAATTTTGAACATGAAAAGTTATTAATAAACAACTTGGGCACATTTGGGCAGTCTTATTACAACATTTTGAACAGAAATGCAGTAGTTCATTGGATCAGTATATAACATTGCACATACACTGCTGCCATCTAGTTGCCAAAATCTAAATTACACCTGGGCTGGAATAATACATTACATACAAAAGAACATACAAACGTATGGTTGGTTTTTTCTTTGTATTCTCTTTTACCAGATCTATTATGTTATATTCTCCTACATTCCTTTCACATTTCCTCAAACTGTTTTCTTTCAAATGGTACCAAGAATATGCATATCCTTGCGTCAGTGCCTGAGCTACAGGCAGTTAGATTTGGGTATGTCATTTTAGGCGAAAATTGGAAAAAAGGGGCGGAACCTTAAGAGGTTTTAAGCACTACTGAATTTATTTAGGCACTCCTGAATTTATTTAGGCTTGCCATAACAAAGAGGTTGAATACTTATTGACTCAAGACATTTTAGCTTTTCAATGTATTTATTTTTTAAAGAATTTCTAAAGACATAATTCCACTTTGACATTATTGTCTATACGCCAGTGACCAAAACAAGTCTCTATTCAATCCATTTTAAATTCAGGCTGTAACACAACAAAATGTGGAAAAAGTTAAGGGGTGTGAATACTTTCTGAAGGCCTGTGGGGCCTATGCTGTATTTATATTTTTAAATGAAGTCATCTTGATTTAATGATGTGTTTTGTTCGTAAAGTGTTGTTGGAAGTGCAAAAAAGCGTCTAACAACACACTTAGCTGTTCTATAAGTGGTCTGAGGCAGTTGGTAAATAACAAGCATTTTCAAGTGCAACCTACAATGGTTTTTGGAAACAGCTCTGAGATTTACCGATGCTCTTACCGAAGGTTCTAACGATGAATTTAGCTGAGAAACCGGACCCTAGTTGATCAAGTTCCATCTCCTCAGTTTGCTGTTTTTGTGCACACTGTGATGTGTCAGAATGTTGTGTATGGTATGCGATAGTAGCTTGAAACCATTACTGTACATTTTTTATTCAAATAGAAAGACAATAATATCTCATGTAGTAGTGAGTGATGGTCTGGGGGGAAAGTCTACTGTTGGAGACCAGTATGGTGCATATACCAGTGGAGGCTGGTGCCAGAAGAAATGTGGAGGACGGGCTCATTGTAATGGCGATGATGGAACGAATGCAAAAATAGTTTCATTCCATTCCAGCTGTTACAATGAACCCGTTCACCCCATTTATTCCATAGAACAAGGCAACAACAGTAAACATATTGTCCCCCACGAATGATGCAGCCCCCCCCCCCCTCCCGCCTTGGGCTATTTAGTGACAAAAATGTAAGCTCAAACAGGACAGGAGATATGTTTGTTCAAAGTTTATAGCGTCCCACTTGGGCCAATCAGTGTAATTTTGTGATATATAAATGTCTATGGCAAGATGCATCATTCACCTAAATTTCATAAACATTTGGAAAGTGGTGTTTGAGATATTGCGTGTGACTGACGTACTTTCCATAGTCCCTTCTCTAATTTCATAAAATGTCATAACAAAACCTAACCAGTGACAGGGAGAAGACAATACTGAACCGGAGTGTATCAAAGGCAGTGGCAAGTGTGTTAGAGGAGACCTTTCCTATTGAGGATAGAGAAACAAGTACAGACTGAGAGCAGATATAACATCACAAAAATTAAATATGTGAAATATTTTATCGATAAGACATAAGATTGATTCAAATAAATCAACCAACTTGTCAACTGATTAATCAATGAATCAATCAAATGAATGATTAAAAAAACGGATAAATATCTTTTAAATCTCTTTTCTGAGTTACGACGCCCTTACACCACACATCGTGTAGGCTACTACATTTAACATAGTTTTAAAGTGTCGACTTGTTCAGTCTTGGCCTTGACTGTAAGTCTGACTATGTCAAAATTGAGAGCTAAACTATGATTTGAGTTGATTCAATTAATTTGAAATGTCAAATGGCTAAGATATGAATAAACCTGCAAGCACTTTATTATTCAAATGAACTTATTGCAAAATCCTTGAAATGTGTCAAGTTGGCTACCATGGTAACTGGCTTTTGATAAATAAGTCAGCCTCCTAACATAGTACGTCAACATCATCATATAGAGTTGACACTTCCGTTGGACTCTACCTGCCAAACTTCAAATAGGGATATTTTATTATGTAAAACTCCCAAAACAATACCACCAAAGCACGAACAGAGACATATTTGTGTTTATCTCAGACACGCTTTACAGTAGAAGAGGTAGACTTAGGTAAGGAAGGTATTGAGGCTTAGGAATTATCTAATTCATCGCTGCAAAGTTTTTGTCGCTGAACTCGCATGAGCCTTGACAGAGACTATCATAGCCCATTGAAATAGCCCTTCCATCATAATGGCTGCATGGATAAATCTATAAAGGGTTTTAATGTCAGGGGCTCTTCATGATTACTATGGCTTTTATCTCAATTTTCCCAATGGCTGCGTCACACTCTCTGTATGATTCTGACAGGCCAGGGACAGGCAGAGAGCATCGTGGGCCACGGTAATGGGCGCTCACTCAGCTACAGGTTGATATTTTTTTATCAATACTAATTGTATCTACTTGACAGAGATAATTTTTCCGCACCCCAATTTGCCCAGTGTTGCCAGAGTGGGAGAACAAAATGGAGAAGGACATTGTCTCAAAAAATAAAGGGAAAAGTGGTGGAGGGCAGGGAGAGGGAGTTGATTTGATATTCCTCGCCTAGGAGACAAAAGAGAGACGTCATGTCCAATGGAGTCTCCAAGATGAAAGACATACTTGAGAAGCAGCGTGCTCAGCTCAGGTAAAAGGCTGGTTTGATGGCTTGTTATTTAAAGCTTTTAGTTAGCAAAGTCTATCCAGGAAAACGAGATAGCCCAGACCTGGGAATGTCACATGTTATGCTTGATGTTTCGGGGGGAACTCATTGTCGCATGTAAATGCTTGACGTATTCAGGGAATTCATTTCGGGCTCATATACTTAAAAGGTATTTACAGATGTTCACATTTGTAATGATCAAAAGAACTAGACATTAAAAGGCAAGACCTGATTAAATACCTTTTAAATAACGAGTTTGGTCTGAACCAATCACGGTTGAAGAAATACGGAGGGGGCATTTATATAGATTGTGTTTTAATGTGATGCAAAGCACATGCAAACCATTCTCGCCATCCTCATATCCCCATCTCTCTGGTTTAGGGCCAGATCCCAATTTACTGGGGGGGGGGGGGGGGGGGACTGGCCCAAAATAGGGGAGGATTGTCAAACTTAAACTTTTGCTTTGGGGAGGGTTTGTGGTATGTATTGGGCACAGGGGAGGGTAGTGATTTGTTTTCCTGCTTAACATTCGCTTCCTCATCTGCTTGCATGTGCCTCCCCTATATCAAGGTGTTTTGGTACTTCCCCTAGGCACTACGCTTTTCTATGTGCTAACTTTTACTATACCAAGGGTCAGTATAGTATACTAGTATAACGGTCTATTCTGCCCTTGATCCACCATTCATAGTGACAACAGTGGTAGGTAGATCGTTTGTCCAGATCTGCAATAGGCTAACTAGCAATCATACAACACATAAAAGCTGCATCAATTTTCAATATGAATCGACAAGAACAAATAGGAACAGGGGACAGGCCAGGTGCGCGTGAAAGAACAGTGTAGACATGAAACACACAGCTCAAAAAGCTCCCCTATTGATTTTGTTTAGGGACACACAAATACATTTATAATAATTTGTTTTATCATTATTATTATTGTATATCATTGTTATTATCGAAACAAGTTTTTTAATATGCAAAAACTGTTTTGTTTAATTCTGTTTAGACATTTTCATTGGCTAAATTAAAATCAATCTGCCTTTTTTAATTGTGTGCTCATTATTTAGTTTAAGATATGGTTATAAGTAGGTCTATTGTAAAATAAATAACATTAGCCTATTTCTGTCATTTGTTGGGTAGGGTAGGCACTTGCCTTTATTGCTAATTGCTGCAATATAGCCTGTTCAAAACTTTTGTGAAGGTTTAAACCAGTTAGCAATTGTTTTATTTCATTCTGTTGAGCCATTTCCTTTGGCCAAATTAAGTTCCAACTATAAGGCTGTGTGTGCCGCACTATAATAGCCTGCTCATATATTTCCTATGGCTTGACTTACTTTTGATAATACCGTAATAAAGTTTTGAAACTTTTGTGATGGTTTGGTGTGGCTATTATTAAGCTTTAGCTACTGCAGGCCTATGATAGGAAGGCAGAGTGCACCGGGGGTGCTCCAACTGACTCCAACAGTTGAACTTGAGGTGAGGAAGAATGTTTCTGGCCTGCCAGAGTTACTCCTACAATCTAACAATATAATGCTTATCTTTATACAAAACATTCCGAAGAATTAACCTCCTTCTGTAAGTCCATCGGACATAAAGAAATGCATGTCGCTATTGTAGCATGTCGCTGGCATATCTCTCTCTCTCTCCATCTCTCTGGAGATAGAGCCTAAGCTTCTCTTCCTTTATTTAGACTATATCATTTTTAAATACTAATATCATACAGTGGATACCTAAGCCTAGAGGCCTATGCATACAATGCCCTGGTGCATTTAGTCTCCAACAGCTGAAAAATTATTGTTTTAGGAAAGTAGCCAAAAAAACAATAACAAAATAGGCATTAAAACTTTGCATATGCTACACATCGAAACACAAGGAATCGTGTTTTGGTAATTTGTTATAGCATGTGTCAAACACAAGGCCTGCAGGCCGAATCCGGCCCGTGACATATTTCTATCTGGTCAGAGCAATAATGTGGTTTGTCAATTAATTCTGACCCGCTCCATATAGCCTGCGATGCGCTGCACTACAAGTCACAGCAAGCATTACCAACATGTTACATGCCAAACGGCAGTGTATTGCCACACACACACCACTCCTCCCAGACCTACACAGGAGCCAGCCAATGCCCTGTATCATCACTAATGGCACTGACCAAATCTTCTACCGGACCGAAAGTTTAAACATGCTGTAGGCTAAATGTCTATGCCAATTTTTGGTTCCAACAGGTCATTGCTGTAGCCTACAGAAAATGTAATCTTGGTAGTGAAAAAGTTCTAAGATAAAGGATTCACACATGGGTATAAATTAACACTAAAAGGACAATAAGACACACAAGCGAGTATAAATGAGTCAACAGTTGAGTCATGTACTTAATGAAATTCCAGCCTGATGAGCTTGCATTGGTGAATTCAAATGTCAATTGCGCTGCTTTCATGTGTCCTGTTTAATGTGGGAAAGTGTAAAGACACATGCCACAATCCTAATTAGGCTACTAAAATGTTGCAGTCTGGCGTAGTTTTTTTAAAAGCTTGACAATGAATAACCCAAAAAATCGAAACCTACAACAAAACACCATGTACAGTAGGCCTACTACAGCAATATTTGAGCAGTAGCCTACACTGGCTACTCAACTACAAGACAGTTTGAGTGCCAAACAGCAATGCTGCATTCAACTGCATCAGTGATTCAAGCAGTGAAAAAAAATGAAAAACATGTTAAGTTGAAAATGTTAAAACAACCTCGCTACGTTTTTGTTATTTGGAGTTATTAAATACTTTTGGATTTGGGTCGCAGCATATTATGCACATCTGCAAGCATAGCAGCAAAGGCCATACGGATGTCAGGTCAATTTCTCAAAAGTCCAGTAAATTAAAATCTTCCCGGTCACGTTGTCAGGTGCCACATTTTCCTACAGGAAACCCTGAAATGCTTAATGGTTTATATGCCGATTTCAGAATGTTCGCATGAAAATCTGTCACCAGTTGGATGGAAATCTATAGACAACCTAAAGACTGTGACAAGTGCGCTAGTCCAGTGTCACTTTGATTATGCCTGCACATCATGGTTCACCAACTGCCCCAAACGTCTGAAGAATAAGCTACAGATTAGAGTTGAGTATTTTACAAATGTTCTATCCCGAAAATAATAACTTTTCTCCCGGATAACCCGGTATTTCCCACCCAACTCGGAAGTGTCATTCTAAAGCATATACTAAATAGTGGCGATTTTAACATGTAAATCTTGGTGGGGCAAAAAAAGAGAAGGTTTTAGATGCATGCCAGCAAAGCGACTACACAACACTAAACAATACAGTAATTGCACTATAACGGTGACAAACTGTGCCCACAAACGGTTAGGGCCTATATAAAGCTGTCCCAACAACAGAGCATTATTTTCAGCACCATGGAGTGAATCCTTAACACTGCCACGCCTGGCTGTCAGTGGAGCCTTGTCTGGCAGCAAAACAGTTCATTCAGCCTCATTTACTGCATTTTTAAAGAACATGGCTGATATGGCTGACTTGCTTCAACAAATGTGCTTTCTACTGACAATTGCAATGTACAAACTATGGCATAAGGGAACAACGGGCGGATAAGAGGCAATTCGTAATTTGGATTAAGACATTAATGAGCGAGCTAAGATGGACGTAGTCACTATAACTATTTATTCAGCACTTTTGAAATGTACAGCAACAGAATTCAGAACATGGGCCGTTCTAACAGTGTTCTCAATGTACATCAAGTCAGAAACGTAGGATATATAAATGGGGTATATAAGCAGAGAATGACATTTCTCTAAAACAGGCAATAGGCTACATGTGCACCACCAAGTCAGAACTGTAGGCTAAGTTATGAGGGGGAAAGGGACCAAATTATTAGGGTGAAGCACATGGGCTACTAACAGTTTACTACACAAGATGGCGCCGACAGACATGGCAGCTCTGCTTGTAGCTCCAAAGCAACTTTAAAGTATTTAATTTGTGTGTGTGCTATTTCTTACATTATTAGCCCAAGTGTTATTACATACAGCTGGAAATAACTTTTGGATATCAGATTGGCGGTAACTCACCAGGATTACGACCAGAAATATGACTTTCCCAATCCTTTGTTCGTTTCCCCCATTGCAATTGAACTTATCCCAGAGGCTGCTCCAAGATGCCGCCCGCGGAGAAGAGGTATTCAGAGTGGACTTCTAGTCCGACTCAGGAGACGTGCACACCATCCAGCGCTTCAGAGTATATTACTCGCTAATGTTCAGTCCCTGGACAATACAGTAGACAAGCTCAGGGCGAGGATCTCCTTCCAGAGAGACATTAAAACTGAAAGCGTGAACCACCGCATTTAACCACTGCAAGGTGATTGGGAATATGGTCGATGTAATGTGGTCTGTGTGTAGCTTGTGTAGAGGAGTCAGGCGCAGGACAGCAGATATGCGTAAATAAACGTAATTTACTCAAAAATAGACAAATACAATACAATAAAGCGAGCGCACATAAAGGACTGTATTACATACAAACAATTACTCACAAACAAACATGGGGGAACAGAGGGTTAAATAATGAACAAGTAATTGGGGATTTGAGACCAGGTGTGTAAGACAAAGACAAAACAAATGGAAAATGAAAAGTGGATCGGTGATGGCTAGAAGGCCGGTGACGTCGACCGCCGCCCGAACAAGGAGAGGGACCGGCGGAAGTCGTGACAGTCGAATACAAACAGTGTAGTTATTCCCTCTGTAAGGCAATCAGAGGAAAGATGTCAGTACAGAGACAAACTGGAGTCTGCTGTCCCCACTGAATTAAATGACTATTGCTCCATAGCACTCACTTCTGTCATCTTGAAGTCCTTTGAGAGGCTAGTTAAGGATCTTATCACCTTCACTTTCCCTGACACCCCAGACCCACTACAATTTGCATACCACCCCAATAGATCCACAGACGATGCAATTGCCATCACACTGCACACTACCCTATCCCATCTGGACAAGAGGAATAACTATGTAAGAATGCTGTTCATTGACTATAGCTCAGCCTTCAACACCATAGCATTAAGCTCGGGGCCCTGGGTAAGAACCCCTCCCTGTGCAACTGGGTCGTGGACTTCCTGACAGGCAGCCCCCAGGTGGTAAAGGTAGGAAACAACACTTCCACTTCGCTGATCCTCAACACAGTGGCCCCACAAGAGTGCGTGCTCAGCCCCCTCCTGTACTCCCTGTTCACCCATGACTGCGTGGCCCCTCACGCCTCCAACACAATCATAAAGTTTGTAGATGACACAACAGTAGTAGACCTGATTACCAACAATGACGAGACAGCCTACAGGGAGGAGGTGAGAGCCCTGGCGGAGTGGTGCCAGGAAAATTAACCTCTCTCTCAATTTCAACAAAACAAACGAGCTGATCGTGGACTTCAGGAGACAGAAGAAGGAGCACGCCCCTATCCACATCGACAGGACCTTAGTGGAGAAGGTGAAAAGCTTCAAGTTCCTCAGACTACACATCACTGACAATCTGAAATGGTCCACCCACACAGACAGTGTGGTGAAGAAGGCGCTACAGCTCCTCTTCAACCTCAGGCGGAAGAAATTTGGCTTGGTCCCAAAAGACCCTCACAAACCTTTACAGTTGCACAATTGAAAGCATCCTGTCGGGCTGTATCACTGCCTGGTACGGCAACTGCACTGCCCAAAACCGCAGGGCTCTCCAGAAGGTGGTGTGGTCTGCCCAATGCATCACCAGGGGCACACTGCCTGCCCTCAAGGAGACCTACAGGACACCATGGTGTCACACCCTGATCTGTTTCACCTGTCTTGTGCTTGTCTCCACCCCCCACCAGGTGTCTCCCATTTGTCCCCATTATCTCCTGTGTATTTATACCTGCGTTTTCTGTTTGTCTGTTGCCAGTTCGTCTTCCTTCACCCAAATCCAGACAGCTGATGTTCTGAAAGAGCAGCAAAATCTGGATCCCTAAAAATCAGCTGGGCTAGACAATCTGGAACCTCTCTTCCTAAAATTAAAAAAACTAAAACTAAAATCCGCCAAAATTGTTGCAACCCCTATTACTAGCCTATTCAACCTCTCTTTCGTATCGTCCGAGATCCCCAAAGATTGGAAAGCTGCCGCGGTCATCCCGCTCTTCAAATGGGGAGACACTCAAGACCCAAACTGTTATCAACCTATATCCATCCTGTCCTGCCTTTCTAAAATCTTCTCTAGGATATGTGGGACGCTAACATCCCACTTGGCCACAATCCAGAAAAAATGTAGCATGCCAAATTCAAATATATTACTATAAAAATCAATCTTTCATGAAATCACACATGAAAGACACCAAATTAAAGCTACACATGTTGTGAATCCAGCCAACATGTCTGATTTCAAAAAGGATTTACGGGGAAAGCACACCAAACAATTATGTTAGCTCAGTACATAGCCACAGAAAAACACAGCCATTTTCCCAGCGAAATATAGTAGTAACAAAAAGCAGAAATAGAGATAAAATTAATCACTAACCTTTGAATATCTTCATCAGATGACACTCATATGACACCATGTTACACAATACATTTATGTTCGATAATGTGCATATTTATATCCACAAATCTCGGTTTACATTGGCCCCATGTTCAGAAATGCCTCCAAAATATCCGGAGTAATTACGGAGAGCCACGTCAAATAACAGAAATACTCATCATAAACTTTGAAAGATACATGTTTTACATATAATTAAAGATACACTTGTTCTTAATGCAACCGCTGTGTCAGATTTTTAAAAAAAATTACGTAAAAAGCACACCATGCAATAATCTGAGACGATGTAACAACATTTCTCTGCCATGTTGGAGTCAACAGAAATACGAAATTACATCATAAATATTCCCTTACCTTTGATTATCTTCATCAGAATGCAGTGCCAGGAATCCTAGTTCCACAATAAATCGTTGTTTTGTTCAATAATGTCCATTACTTATGTCCAATTAGCTAATTTTGCTAGCATGTGTAGTGCACATGTCCAAACGCTCGCGCAGATGCAGGCAAATGTCGGACGAAAACTTCAAAAAGTTATATTACAAGTCGAATAAACTGGTCAAACTTAGTAGAGAATCAATATTCAGGATGTTGTTATCATATATCCAATAACCTTCCAACCGGAGCATTCTTTTCAGTCTCTATAAGTAATGGAACGCATGACGATATAATGAGGAAAGTGCGTGACCAAGAACTGGCACTCTGCCAGACCACTGACTCAAACACCTCCCATCCGGTCCCACAACACAGCATAAGCTTCATTCCACGTTCTACTGACTGTTGACATCTATTGGAAGGCGTAGGAAGTGCAAACAGATCCATATATTACAGGGAATTGAATAGGCGATGACTTTAACGTCGACCACTCAGAATTCACACTTCCTGTTTGGATTTTTTCTCAGGTTTTTGCCTGCCATATGAGTTCTGTTATACTCACAGACATCATTCAAACAGTTTTAGAAACTTCAGAGTGTTTTCCATCCAATAGTAATAATAATATGCATATATTAGAATCTGGGACAGAGTAGGAGGCAGTTCACTATGGGCATGCAATTCATCCAAAAGTGAAAATGCTGCCCCCTATATCAAAGAAGTTAACAACAGATCACCGACCATTTCAAATTCCATCGTACCTTCTCCACTATGCAATGTGGTTTCCGAGCTGGTCATAGGTGCACCTGAGCCACACTCAAGGTCCTAAACGATATCATAACCACCATCAATAAAAGACAATCATGTGCCGCCGTCTTCATCGACCTGGCCAAGGCTTTCGATTCTGTCAATCACTGCAATCTTATCGGCAGATTCAATAGCCTTGGATTCTCAAATGACTGCCTCGCCTGGTTGTAGGGCCTGTTGTCATGACCTCGGGCAGTCTCTATGGGGGTGCCACAGGGTTCAATTCTCGGGCCGACTCTTTTCTCTGTATATATCAATGATGTCGCTCTTGCTGCTGGTGATTCTCTGATCCACCTCTACGCAGATGACACCATTCTGTATACATCTGGCCCTTCTTTGGACAATGTGCTAACAAACCTCCAAACGAGCTTCAACGCCATACAACACTTCTTCCGTGGCCTCCAACTGCTTTTAAATACTAGTAAAACTAAGTGCATGCTCTTTAACCGATTGCTGCCCGCACCCCCCCTAGCTTCACTACTCTGGACGGTTCTGATTTAGAATATGCAGACCACTGCAAATGCCTAGGTGTCTGGTTAGACTGTAAACTCTCCTTCCAGACTCACATGAATTAAGCATCTCCAATCCAAAATTAAATCTAGAATCGGTTTCCTATTTTGCAAACATACCCTCGTAAAACTGACTATCCTACCGATCCTTGACTTCGGCGATTTCATTTACAAAATAGCCTCCAACACTCTACTCAGCAAACTGGATGTAGTCTATCACACTGCCACCCGTTTTGTCACCAAATCCCCATATACTACCCACCACTGCGACCTGTATGCTCTCGTTGGCTGGCCCTCACTACATATCCGTCGCCAAACACACTGGTTCCAGGTCATCTATAAGTCTTTGCTAGGTAAAGCACCGCATTATCTCAGCTCACTGGTCACCATAGCAACACCCACCCGTAGCACCCGCTCCAGCAGGTATAATGCGCTGGTCATCCCCAAAGCCAGCACTTACTTTGGCCGCCTTTCCTTCCAGTTCTCTGCTGCCAATGACTGGAACGAATTGCAAAAAAAATATTCTGAAGCTGAAGACATATCTCCCTCTAACTTTAAGCATCAGCTGTCAGAGCAGCTTACCAGTCACTGTACCTGTACACAGCCAATCTGTAAATAGCACACCCAACTACCTCATCCCCATATTATTACTTACCCTCTTGCACCCCAGTATCTCTACTTGCACATCATCATCCACACATCTATCACTCCAGTATTAATGCTACATTTGAATTATTTCGCCTCTATGGCCTATTTATTGCCTACCTCCCTACTCTTCTACATTTGCACACACTGTACATAGATTTTTCTGTTTTTCTTTTCTATTGTTTTATTGACTATTTGTAACTCTGTGTTGTTGTTTTTGTCGCACTGCTTTGCTTTATCTTAGCCAGGTCGCAGTTGTGAATGAGAACTTGTTCTCAATTGGCCTACCTGGTTAAATAAAAAAAATTGTCACTTCAAGTACTACCTTCATGTTCCCGTGTTTCCTGTGCTCTAGTTTTAGTTTGTCCTCATCTTCCCAATTTTGACCATTCTGCCTGCCCTGACCATGATCCTGCCTGCCATTCTGTACCTTACTGACTCTGCCCTGGATTACTGACCTCTGCCTGCCCTTGACCTGTCATTTGCCTGCCCCCTGTTTTGTAAATAAACATCTGTGATTCGAACTGTCTACATCTGGATCTTATCCTGAGTCCTGATACATGGCCTGTTCACCCCGCTATCATCCAGAAGGCGAGGTCAGTACAGGTGCATCAAAGGTGGTACCGAGAGACTGAAAAACAGCTTCTATCTCAAGGCCATCAGACTGTTAAATAGCCATCACTAGCCAGCTACCACCCTGTTACTCAACCATGCACCTTGGAGGCTGCTGCCCTGTGTAAATAGACATGGCATCACTGGTCACTATAAATGGAACACGAGTCACTTTAATAATGTTGACCTACTGCTTTACTCATTTCAAATGTATATACTGTATTTTACGCAATGCCACTCTGACATTGCTCATCCTAATATTATATATTTCTTAATTCCACTCTTTTACTTTTAGATTTGTGTGTATTGTTGTGAATTCTTTGATACTACTGCACTGTTGGAGCTGTTGGAAAATAACATCTGCTAAATATGTGTATGTGACCAAAAAATTCGATTTGATCATACACTTAGTATTACTTTCTTAGCTACAGTATACACATATCCCAGGCTTATTACATAATTTATGCAGCGGCATACAAGACATTTTTGGACTCACCTTGTTGTGCTTTTCTCACTTAAACAGTAAGGTGGAGCGGCGTTCCTTCTTGTACTTTGTCATCAAAGTCTGGCGTTTTCTGGATTTATGGTGCTTTGAAGACAACTGGGAACTCAGATAAAAACAGGTTGAATCATGACATCAGTGATCTTCGGGTCAGAGGTCTAGAAAGAGGCCCGAGTTCCCGACTTGGAATTCCGAGTTGGATGACCATTCAAAACGTATTTTTTTCCTAGTTCAAACTCGTTTTTTTCAGAATTCTCAGTTGTCTTGAACACAATGAAGTCTGAGATTTCCCAGTTCCGAGTTACCAGTTGTTTTGAAAATGGCAGAAGTTATGCTGGATTGACAGCATGGCCAATGTATTCAACCTTTTCTGGCCCATGGTGTTGCATGTGAATGTTTATCCGTTTAAGTTTGGAAAAGAGACCATTAAACCCAGACTTGGACCACACTCCCTCTCCACTGAATAGCAGGCTAGCGATTGCTTTGCAACTCTTGCAGTTAGCCACAGATTACTTCTGTCACATGTGCGCCCTCTCCGGCCTCTAGGTCCCCAGGCTGCTCGTTATGGTGCACACTTGTCATCATCGTTACGCACACCTGCGCCGTTGTCAGACTCACCTGGGCCACATCACTTCCCTGATTACCTTCCCTATATTTGTCACTCCCTTTGGTTCCTTCCCCAGGCATCATTGTTTCTGTTTCATGTTTGTGTGCTGTTAGTGTTTCTTGTTTTGTATCATGTTCTGTTTATTTTATTAAAACACTCACTCCCTGAACCCACTCATTGTTAAATTTGTGATTACCAGCTTGTTGTGTAATGTTTATGTCCAATGAGCACCGATACGTTTTATCCTTATATGACAAGGATTGAAGAGGATTTCCCAGTAGATTGTCAACTTGATTCATGATGACGACTGCTTTTCTAGCTTGCTAGCTAAGATTTTGAAAGTGTGGTGTTCAAAGCAAGGGTAGATATAAAGTGATTTGAAGTCATTACCAACCCCTACGCTCTGTATTTTCCACTCGGTGCCCCACTACCACAGCAAGTACTGACTTAGGCTGAAACACCTGCATTTTGGAGCTGCCTTCGTCAAGAAAAAGAGACCATGTTTGTATCTGGCTTTATTAACTCAATTATTATATATTTTTTTACATTGTTTGCAAACTGACCTGAATGACGGGTCACCACTGCATATAAAGCATATGTCTGGATTTGATTCGAGCTTTGATCTGCATGAACATTCAAGTCTGAGGCTACCTGAGCCTGATAAGTCATACGTTAAATAAATGTTATGATCCCTACATTAAAGACATTTTATGAGCCCAAGCCCAAAAAAGCCCAAATGATTGTGACGTTATCCAATGCATAGCCTATGATAGGCTACCGCACATTACGCACGTCAGGAAAAACATAAAAGCCCAAAGATTTAGCTATGCTCTATTGGGTAAGCAAATGAAACAAGCGCCAGTAATCTAATCTTATTGAGTGTGGACTGTATTTTTTTTTTTTTTTTTTTTTTTTTTTTCTTTGGGGTGGATCAGCTTAATATTGCGGAAAGAATGTTGCTTCCAATGTAATTGTCTGCATCATTTCCAATCCCCCATATTTTTTTGGGTAAATATATATATCCATACACGCATGCATACATATATACATATATACATACACATACCTATATAGACATACATACTTTTTTAAAGAATATACCTTTATTATTATTCCCCGCAACCCTACCACCGCTCCCCCAATTGGAGTAAACTAATAAACACTTCTGCTTTTACCTTCAATTTATACATCTTATACCTATTTTACAGACACAGACTACTTTATAATAGTTCTCTCTTGTTTGTTCTTAGTCCTTCCTCTATTTCTGTTGTCCATCCAATTTTATTTCCACTTGTAACTGTGCTATTTCACAAAAGCTCCGCACCTATACACATTTCACAGATCCCGTATGCCCTACATTGTTTATCTTGTTATTAGTCCCACCCTTCAGTTCCACTCAACCCTTCCCATCTATCTTCCAACATCATCCATTTCGGATTTTTATTTGCCATATATTTTTCAACTGTGCTGTGATGCTTCACAAAAGATTTGAACCTTCCTATTCTCATAGCTTCTACAGATTGTAAATTAAAAATAAACATTTTTGCTAAAATAATTATTATATTATTGATTGATTGACTATGGCTTTTCAAATCCCCCAGTATTGCTATCTGTAGCGTTAGTTCTAGGCAAATGTTGCAATTCTTCAGCCATTCCTGGACCTGTGACCAAAAACGAGCTACATATGGACAATACCAAAATAAATGATCTAATGACTCTGCCTCCTCACAACAGAATCTGCAGAGCTGGGAAGATTGTATACCCCATATATATAACATTCTATTAGTTGCAAGAATTTTGTACAGTAATTTAAATTTAAAAATTCGAAGTTTTGAATCCGGCGTTGTTTTGCGTATCAATTCATAAACCATGTGCCATGGAATGGGTACATCGAAAATCTCTTCCCAACTATTTTGCAATTTATATGGCACAGCTGTCAGTTTTTTGGTCCTTAAATGAAATTGGTATATGTTTTTATTTATCACACTTTTCTTTAACCATTTATGTTCTTTAATACAGGGCCGACATACAAGTTCCTTACTTTTTTCCCCTTCTACTTGCCTCTTCCATTTTTGTGGTAATGCTGCAATTAATTGGTTGTAATTTTGGGTAGAGCAGACATTTCCATATGTCTGTGTTAGCTGCATGTGTGACATAACTCCACCAGTCCTATTTATGATATCATTCACAAAAATTATACCTTTTTTAAACATTTCTTCGATAAATACAGTTTTTTTATCAATTACTATATTTGAATTTAACCACAATATTTGTTGTACTATTTGTTCCGTCCTTTCAGGTGGATTAAACTGAAATTGCAACCAACTTTCTAAGGCTTGTTTAAAAAATAAGGATATTTTGGAGATTATTTCCTTTTCAAACAACCGAAAGTGAGCAGGTGTAATCTGAATAAAGGGAAAAAGGCCCTTCTTGAACATAGGATGAGACATTCGTACCAATTTACTAGAGAACCAGTTTGGATTTAAGTATAACTTTTGTATGACTGATGCCTTTAGTGAGAGGTCTAATGCTTTAATATTTAATAATTTCTGCCCTCCGAATTCATATTCGTTATATAAATAGGCCCTTTTAATTTTATCTGGCTTGCCGTTCCAAATAAAATGGAATATTTTTTGTTCATATAATTTAAAAAGCAGGTCACTAGGTGTAGGCAAAACCATAAGCAAATAGGTAAACTGTGATATGACTAAAGAGTTAATCAGGGTGATTTTTCCACAAATAGACAAGTATTTTCCTTTCCATGGTAGCAAGATCTTATCTATTTTTGCTAACTTTCTATAAAAATTTATTGGAGTGAGATCATTTCTTTCTTTTGGGATTTTTATACCGAGTATGTCCACATCTCCGTCAGACCATTTAATTGGTAAACTACATGGCAATATAAAATGTGTATTTTTTAGTGATCCAATACGTAATATGGTACATTTATCATAATTTGGTTTTAATCCAGAGAGGATAGCAAAGGTATCTAGATCCTCTATGAGGCCGTGGAGAGACTCTAGTTGTGGTTTTAAAAGAAAACATGAATCATCAGCGTACAATGACACCTTAGTTTTTAAGCCACGGATTTCTAATCCATTAATATTAATGTTTGATCTAATTTTAACAGCTAACATTTCGATGGCAATAATAAATAGATATGCCGATAGTGGACAACCTTGTTTTACTCCTCTAGATAGTTTAAAACTTTCTGAGATGTAGCCATTATTTACTATTTTACACCTAGGGTTACTATACATAATTTTAACCCATTTTATAAGAGATTCCCCAAAATTGAAATATTCTAGGCATTTATATATAAACTCCAGTCGTACTTTATCAAAAGCCTTTTCAAAATCAGCTATGAAAACCAGACCTGGTGTCCCCGATATTTCATAGTGTTCTATTGTTTCCAGTACTTGCCTTATATTATCTCCAATGTATCGTCCATGTAAAAAACCTGTCTGATTAGGATGAATAATATCTGACAAAACTTTTTTTATTCTATGCGCCAAGCATTTTGCTAGGATTTTTGCATCACAACACTGAAGTGTAAGAGGTCTCCAATTTTTTAATTGGACTGGATCTTTATATATACCACTTGGGTCCTGTTTCAGTAATAACGATATCAGACCTTCTTGTTGCGTGTCTGATAATCTACCATTTATATAGGAGTGGTTAAAACAAGCTAATAATGGTCCTTTGAGTATATCAAAAAAAGTTTTGTATACTTCCACTGGTATGCCATCCAGCCCTGGAGTTTTCCCATCCTTAAAGGCCCCAATTGCATCAAGCAGTTCCTCCTCTGTAATTTGGCCTTCACATGAGTCTTTCTGTACAGATGTTAATTTTACATTATTAATAGGAAAAAAATCCATACAATTAGTTTCAGTTAGTGGAGATGGAGGAGCCTGAAACGAAAACATATTCTTAAAGTACTTTACTTCCTCTTTCAAAATATCATTTGGTGAATCATGCGTGACTCCATCATTTGTAACAAGTTTTAATACATTTTTTTTGGTAGCATTTCTATATTGAAGATTGAAAAAGAATTTGGTGCATTTTTCCCCATATTCCATCCAGTTCGCTTTATTTTTATAATATATTACACTGGATCTTTCTTGAATAAGTTCCTCCATTTCTTTTTGTTTTTCCTCTAACTTATTCTGTGCCTCTATGGTACTGTTTTTATTGCTATCTAACTGTACTGTTAGTCCTTCAATTTCCTTTGTTAATATGGACTCTTTTGATCTAAATTCCCTTTGTTTTATAGATGAGTACTGAATTGCATGGCCTCTAAAGGCACACTTAAAAGTGTCCCATACAATAAGGGGATCTGCTGTACCTATGTTATGTCTGAAAAAGTCAGTTATAAAATCTTCTGTCCTAGTTCTAAACAATTTATCATCTAGTAGACTTTGATTAAATTTCCAATATCCTCGCCCACGTGGAAATTCTGTAAGAGAAATATATATGCCAATTATGTGATGATCCGACCGCATTCTGTCCCCTATCAACACTTTTTTAACTTTTGGTGCCAGAGAGAATGGTATAAGAAAGTAGTCAAGACGACTAGCTTGATTCAGCCTCCGCCATGTATATCTCACTAAATCAGGGTATTTAAGTCTCCATATATCCACTAATTCCAATATATCCATGACATTCATGATTTCCTTAAGTGCCTGAGGGTGATAGTTTGTAGTGTGATTTCCTTTCCGGTCTATAGAGGTATTTAAGACCGTATTAAAATCTCCCACTATAATAATAGAGTCTAGTGTTGCTTGTAGAGTTGATAAATTCTTATATATATTTTCAAAGAAGCTTGGATCATCATTATTCGGACCGTATAGGTTAACAAGCCATATTTGTTTATTGTCCAATAACATATTTAAAATAATCCATCTACCTTGAGGATCTGTTTGGACAATTTGCACATTTGGATCAAAATTATTGTTAATTAAAACCATCACCCCTTTTGAATTTCTTTGCCCATGGGAGAAATATATTTTGCCCCCCCAGTTCTTTTTCCACAAAACTTCATCTAAAACTGTTGAATGGGTTTCCTGTAAACAATAGATATTATAATCCTTCTCTTTTAGCCAGGTAAATACTGATCGTCTTTTCTTATTATCTGCTAAGCCATTACAATTGTAACTGGCTATACTTATTTCACCACTTACCATAATGAGACACACCTTTCATTCTTTTAATCAGAATATATTTTTGTAAACGTACTATTAAAAAGTAACATAATGATTGAGTGTCTATATAGTTGTACCATGATATTTGCATTTCTACTAAGTAAACCTCCAATTGGTCCCTACTATTCCACCCGCTAAAAGGCCTCATCTCGAGATGGCTTGTCATCCCAATGCCCGGTAGACCACCCTCGACCCCCTGTATCCCATAGCCCTGAACCGACTGGGATCCATTCTTTGAAAAGAGCATACAGTGCCATTTACCGAATTGAAGAAGATCAATTACCATATGCATTTCCATTGCCCTCACCTCGATTTGTATTATATATATCTGTGGATCATCCTCTATTGTCCCTAACATCTTTTACTTCTTCCTTCGCAACAGTTGTGGGATACACACATACACCCACACACACTCAGCCCTTACCCCCACACAACCATAAGCTCACTTTCTCAACAATTGCACCATCCCAGAGCCCAACTCAAGATGGGTCATGATTTACAAATGCACTTGCAGTTGCAGCTGCATGAGAAGGCCTGCAAGACCGCACAAAAAATTAGCAAAAATTGAGAGATTTATTTACCATTGTCATATCCTAGATAATGGAGGTCAAATGTACACCTTATTCCTGAAACACCCACAATACGGCCACCCGTCATGACCATGTCCCCACGCATCTCCATGCAGTCCGACTTTGATTTTGTGCCGCCAGGGCCACAATAATATACCCCCTCTCTGAATGTCCGAGTGTGACCCCCTCCCCATGGGTTACTGCAGCTAGTGTTGCCAGCACTGCCACTGCCTGGGTGGGGGCACCCCACCGGAATCCCCACCGGCTAGGTACAAGGTCGTCATGGTTCTCATTAGCAGCTTTGAGAATTTCCTTGTATATTATGCTCTCCCTTTATGGGGCTTTGGCTTTGCAGGACCAACCCTGCCAAGCAGGCTCAGAATCTTGAGGGGGCAGTGCTGCTCTTGGTCTCTGACCTCATTTTAGCTGCATACAGACCGCTTACAGCGGGCACATATAACAGTTAGGGACTTCTCCTTAGTATCTGGGTCATTCAGGTGGGTGTCTAGGGTATAGTGCCATGGACCGTACCATTAAAATAGGATAATAAATAATTAGATATAATTTATAAAAAAATAAATAAAAAATGTAGTTCTCCATGATAGGACAATAAATAAATAAGACGTATAATTCATTATAAAAGTATATCCATCATCTTAACAACATTGAAAGCCCTCTCATACCCGGCTCACAGCAATACATTGGCTCTGGGATATGCAACCATTTCATTACTCACTCACTCAACTTTCCAAACATAACAAATAAAAAAAATAATAAACACAAACCATACCATCCACACATACTGTGCCTTCTGTTTACTTAGTTTTTATCTTCACTATGTTGAATTAGTGCTTGTGTGTTCAATTAGTTATATGTGAAGATTTATAGAAAAGCTATATTTTTTATTGTATTGTTACAATCAGTAACCGGGCTTGAATTGTGTTTATTTCCCTCGTCTATGAGAACTTTGTAATTTTTAAAATAACCATGGAGTAGTCTTTGTGTCTCTGAACAACTGGTTATCAATATATAGTTTATCAACGACGAGAGCTACTCGTTTCGCTTTTAATCTATTTTCTTTGAAAATTGGATACAGAACTTTGCGCCGTTCTGCAATTTCCTTCGGAAACTGATCATTCATGCCAATTTTGGTCCCAGCAAGTCTTTTACCCAGGCTTTTAACCATTATTTTATCTTTAAATGAAGCAAATTTGGCAACGATTGGGCGTTTGTACCTCTGCCCTCTCTGTCCGAAGCGGTGAACGCGTTCAAGTTGGATTTTGTCGATAACTTCGCGTGGAATCTGAAGCGCTGTAAGGAGGAACTCTCTAACTATAGATTCAGGAACTTCTCCTTCTTTTTCTTGGATACCTGTAAGTACCAAATTCTCTCTCATGGATCTAGTTTGTATGTCCAGTAAGGTTTCTTTCAGAACGGTGTTCTCCTTTTTAATTCCATTCATTTCGGTTTCAATCTTATTGACTGTCCCTTTTAGCGCGTGTGTTTGCTTCTCCAATGTCGCAGCTTTTTCATCACTCATCTCTAGGCTTGCCTTCAACTCTTTTATATCCTTACTAACTAATTCAAGTATACCCAGTTTGTCATTTATTGATTTTAACAGATCGGTTTCGACCTTTACCATTCCCGGTGGTGAGAATATTAAATCATCAGTGTCTGTAGAAGAGTCACGTTTTCGTTTTGTAATCGGTTCCCCTGTCTTACTCTCCGTCATGTTTGGTTGTTGCCTGTTTTCGTAATATTTGTCGATAAATGTCTCTAGTTTTAGGATTTGTTTTGTGTTATTGTCCAGATTGAAGGTTATCACTCACCAGATTAAGTAGTGCTAATATTTTAGTCTAATTTAGCAGATATTTCGAATATTATGTTTTATCTTGAGGTGCTCTACATAAATCCCTTCAGTCCGCCATTACCCTTACGTTACCTTTACGTCATACGTCAGCATGAACACTTACTTGCCCCGTGTGGACTGTATTACTGTATGTGTATTATACTGTATTATATGGACTGGAATTACGCAACTCTTTCAAACTATGAACTTGGGAGAGAACATGTTATTCTGGTGCAGAACATGCGGCCTTCAAAGTTACAATTATAGGCTAGCGAATTATATTTAACTGTTGAAATATTATAGGGCCTATTTTACATTGTTATAATTAGTACGCTGACGCATGCATACTTTTCATATTTCCCCTAATGTTGTGCGATGTGCGTATTATCTCCTCTTTCTCTATTGTTGCTTCATTTCTTTCTCGCTTTCAACAGTCATTCTAAATTAAATGTTTAGTTGTCCTGATCTTCATCATTGTAATGACATGCTTGAATTATATAGGACTAGAATAAGATGCACATGGCTTTCTTTTCTCTTCACAAAGATTGAATGGTTACGGGTATGAACAAATAACTGCTATAGCCTACCGCCATCCCGCGTTCTATCCTCTTTCAAACTCCCCAGCCTGTGGCCGTGAGTTCTATTAGCTGCTGTATTTAACATTCAGCAAACAAGAGCTTGCATCCCTCTTCCAATAGTCTATTTGTATTACAAATGCTGAAAATAAATTATTCCAGAAAACTATTCAAGTCTAGCTTGTCCTGGGACTCTAAGAGCTAAAGAGTGTATTTTAAGGTCAGCAGAGCGCATGGTGCATATTGTGCAAGAGACAGAGACTATAAATTAGAACCTTATGCATAGCACATCATTCATTAGCTAAATGTAAGGCTAATAACTGCATTGAATTTAATACCTGAAATTATTCTCTCTCTCTCTCTCTCTCTCTCTCTCTCTCTCTCTCTCTCTCTCACTGATTTAAAGCAACAATATTCAAGTGATATGCTGTTTTAAAACTCTACAACAACAAAAAATAAGGTGACCTCCGAAAGCCAGATGGAGATGTTATGCGCATTTAGTCCTTATATTACTGTAGCATATGCTGCAGCAGATGTAGGGACCACAATAGATATAAGTCCCCAATTTTATTGTTCAACCCCGGTCACTTTTACAATTATTTGTTTATATATGTATTTTTTTTCCTGACAAATAAAATCAATCCAAACTGTGCAGCCGCAATTAGTGAATGGAAAGAAACATCTGTTGCAAACACCAAAAAGTTGAATGACATTCGGAGATTGTCAAGCCAAGCCTTCAATACTAGGTAAGCCTACAAGGTAGGGAGGGATGTGTTTTCTGTTAGTCAAGATTGATATAGTTTATTTATTGTGGTGTTGAAAACGCAAACCATGATATTGACGTGGCCGAGGTCGGTATGTTTCGTTTATTGGTTGTGTGGTGCATTGGCACAGAGACCTGTTGGTGGGAAATTTGTTGCATATATTTTATACAATTATAAATATGGCATGAAAATGTTTAAAATCTCATTCCCCCCTGGCTGATCATTGTCTGCAACAATTTGTTATTGACTGTATGTTTGTTTATCCCATGTGTAACTCTGTGTTGTTGTTTTTGTCGCACTGCTTTGCTTTATTATCTTGGCCAGGTCGCAGTTGTAAATTAGAACTTGTTCTCAACTGGCCTACCTGGTTAAATAAAGGTGACAAAAAAGGGGGGGGGGATTTTTTTTATGACACCTTGAGTTGGACCAACCCTCCAGTCAATTAAAAAATGTCTCTTAGGTAGTTATCAAATCAAGTTCAGCCATGATAAATACTGAAAAAGGATCATTTTAGGAATGTTGTGTGTTGTCCAGCCGCCTGCATGTGTATACAGTGTATTGCGCAATCCAATGAAACACACGAGTAAGAGAACAATTAGTTTGACTATTTTATGTTTAATGGTTCTTCTTCCAAGCTTGTATACATGATTACTTCAGAAAGAGAACTCCAGGATGTCATATCATGGCTTAACCTACATTTATATTGTAACCTACATTTATATTGTAATATGAAACAGTGGAGCTCACAACTCATTTAATGTGTTTATGGCTACATCCCAAATGGCACCCAATTACCTATATAGTGCACTACTTTTGACCAGGGCCATAGGGCTCTGTTCAAAAGTAGTGCACTATGTATGGAATATAGTGCAATTTGAGACACATCACATGCTTTTGTAGGGGCCACATGGAGATAATCTGAAATCCTCAGTTTGGGGCTGGTGCCAGGGCTTTGAGAAGAGAGTATAGAGAGGCAACCTCTGTACGGGTGGATGAACAGGAAATGCCCAAACAGAGAGAGCCATCCTGTTTGATTTTACCCACACAGTCTCTGTGGATCGTGAGTCTCTTCCCTGCTGAGCTCCACCGCTGCTCTTTGAAGTGTGCAATCCACATGCATGCGTGCTGACACATACACACACATGAGCACGTATACACACACACAAATGCACACATACACACAAACACACACACACAAAAAAATACTATCGTAAAACTTGATAATGACTAACGGCATAGTTATACCAAAAGCTACAGTGCATTTGGAAAGTATTCAGACCCCTTAACTTTTTCCACTCCTGCGTTGTCTTAGCTGTGTGCTTAGGGTCTTTGTCCTGTTGGAAGGTGAACCTTCGTCCCAGTCAGAGGAACCGGAAAGCTCTGGAGCAGGTTTTTAATCAAGGATCTCTCTGTGCTTTGCTCCGTTCAACTTTCCCTTGATCCTGACTAGTCTCCCAGTCCCTGCTGCTGAAAAACATCCCCACAGCATGATGCTGCCACCAGCATGCTTCACCATAGGGATGGTGCCACGTTTCCTCCAGATGTGATGCTTGGCATTTAGGCCAAAGAGTTCAATCTTGGTTTCATCAGACCAGATATATATGTATCTAATGGTCTGAGAGTCCTTTAGGTACCTTTTGGAAAACTCAAAGCGGGCTGTCATGTGCCTTTTACTGAGGACTTGCTTCCGTCTAGCATCCGTCTAGCATCTCTACCATAAAGGCCTGATTGGTATAGTGCTGCAGAGATGATTGTCCTTAGGGAAGGTTCTCCCATCTCCTCAAAGGAACTCTGGAGCTCCTTCCTCCCCGGTGGTTCCAAACTTCTTCCATTTAAGAATGATGGATGCCACTGTTTTCTTGGGGACCTTAAATGCTGCAGAAATGTTTTGGTACCCTTCACCAGATCTGTGCCTTGACACAATCCTGTCTCGGAGCACTACAGACAATTCCTTCAACCTCATGGTTTGTTTTTTGCTTTGACATGCACTGTCAACTGTGGGACTGTATATAGACATGCGTGTGCCTTTCCAAATCATGTCCAATCATTTGAATTTACCACAGGTGGACTCCAATCAAGTTGTAGAAACATCTAAAGGATGATCAATGGAAACAGAATGCACCTGAGCTCAATTTCGAGTCTCATACCAAAGGGTCTGAATACTTATGTAATTAAGGTATTTCTATTTTGGAGAAAAACTATCTGTTTTCGCTTTATCATTATGGGGTATTGTGCGTAGATTGATGAGGAAAATAACAATTTTATCAATTTTAGAATAAGGCTGTAACGTAACAAAATGTGGAAAAAGTCAAGGATTCTGAATACACTGTACATAGTAAGATATCGCAATATCTACCTTTACGGGTATAGCTACCAGCATGCAGCGAGCACAACCAATTGTTTTGGCTTTTAGTCTATACAGCATGATGTCAAAGCTAGCTAGCAACACCCTCCCTCTTCCGATTGGTTATCGCACAATCGCCCCACTGCTAATTTGCATAACTGTGGGACTTTCTGAGCTCTGGTCGTCAAGCTCATAGTTGCTGATCGTTAAATCGCAGAATGTATCCTTGTCTCCTCCCCCCATTGAAAATGACTCTTCTCCAGTAGCTTGATCGCTAGAGGTAGTGCCTCGTTTAACTGGCCAGTAAGGTGTCTAAGACAATACTTGGCTGAATCTTGAAGAGGATAATCTTATAGTAATCATAATACCTGCAAACAAATTCAATTACAATGTCCTCATAAGGAATACATGGCTGATGGCCTGCTCTCTAAACTGTTAAGACAGCCTGTCTCAGACTCCATTATTCCATATCCCTACAAACATACTACAAGTCCTTCAAACAATTTCCCTCTCCAATTCTGATAAATTCTGCGTCAAGGCTTTCCGTAGGATGTGTGCATCTCATAACATGATCCATTTAGCTCCATTCAGCTCAGGCATGTGTTCCTTTACGAAACCTCATGTTCGTCGAGTGGTCTTGGGAGAAATGAAATGAGCCTGCCGCCATTCAGGATGCAGTAAACATCATGTCCGCAATGTATAGTCAGCACGTCCGCTTAGCCAATCAGTTCCAGCAAGAGTGATAAGGGAGTTGAAATAAGTATATAAAATGAGGTACATCCTCAAATTAATTTAGTATTCATTGATAACCCCCCAGGCTTGTTTTCCTTCACATTCCGCGTCGCAATATGAACATATACATGAGTTCTGCACCAGAGAGTGAAGAATAAGACTCCTCCTTGTCCACTTCACTCAGACTATTGTAATACACCGTAGTCAGCCTCTAGTAGCCAGTCTGCCCATTCCGTGTATTGGACGTCGATGTATTCCCCAGTCTGTATATCAGATGTCCAGCAAGGTCAATGGAACAAACGCTGTCGGCGATGCCTTGCTTGAGCTATATTGAGTTATATAATATGCACAACCATAGTCAAGTCATATAAAATGCATGGTCTAGGTTAATTAGCATTGCCCAGGAGCTGCATCTTGGGTTACTTGCCATCTGCTTTGACTTAATGGTTTATTGTGAGTCAGGTGGTACTGTAAGGATGTTGATACAGCGCCAGGGTTGTGTCCCAAATGACACACTATTCCCCATATAGGACACTGCTCATTCTCCTTTGTAAACTGTATAACCAGATACAGTTTGTGACCACAAGTGTGTTGCCTTTCATTTGACATGATCTGAGTCCCAAAATGGCACCCTATATGACATAGTAGAGATTGTCACTCTGTTTGAATGCACTGGATGTCATGTGACTGCCAGTTTCTATATCAAGTGTCAACTCCTTCCATCCGATGAATTACTCCTGTGTTTAAATATTGTGTACTGATAATGATATCTATATAATTTGTTCTGAGAGTGGAGACAATAATTAAAGCTGCAATATGTAACTTTTTGGGTGACCCAATTAGGGTTGAATGGCAGGAACCCGGTTAACTGGGATTTACCGCAAAAAAACCACTCCCTTTTCCTGGGATATATAACTGCAAGAAACAGGTAAATTATAATAAATTATTCATATGAACAGCATGGCGTGAAATGGTACTGTTAAATTATATGCAATGTCTAAATCTAGCTTATCTACGGCCTCTGCATGATGAATCAATGCTCAGGGTGGGGACAGAAAGCCCATCTCAGTATGGAGTGTAATTCACAATGCATGTAAAGCTATCATCATCAGTAATATAAAGACTGAATGTGCGTCTAATTTACCCATCTCCATCTGAAACGCCTTTTGCAACTAATTCTAGTCCTGTCTTATTAAAGGTTGTCATTAGAATGATGAAGATAAGGACAAAATGTATTTGATTGAACTATTGAATGCAACAATAGAGAGATAAAGAGGAGGTAGGCAAATAACATTAAGGGAAATGTTATTAAAGATAATAATGTGTCAGCCTACTAATTATACAAATATGTCCTATTATATTTCAAAATTGAAATCTAATTCGCTAGCCTGTACTTGTAAATTTGTAGGCCACATGTGCTGCACCAGAATCTCATGTTCTCTTCTGCTTTATCATGGTTTGTGCGTAATTCCAGTCCATATAAAACAGATTAGCCTACTGGAGCTAATTTAATTCATTTACCCAAGAGAGCATATTGCTAGCTACAAAAATGGGGTTTTATGTTTTTCTGTTTTGCGTAATGTGCATATGTGTCATATAGGCTATGTATTGGATAATGGAACAATCGTTTGAGCTTTTTTGGGCTTCGGCTCATTAAATGTTGTTAATGTAGGGCTCATAAAATGTATTTAATATATGGCTCAGGTAGCATCAGGTTTTAATTTTCATGTTGATCAAAGCTTTAATCTAATCCAGACATATTTATATGGTTTATGATGCTTTTGAAGGACACTTGACACTTGAATGATTCATACTCGGGATGGAATATTTGTAAAACACCAGGAAAATATTAAACCCTAGACCTGACCAAATCACATAGAAATGGCAGTTATAGATCTGTCATTCTCATTGAACGCAAGTCTAAGAAGATCAATTCTGTGTGCGCTATTTCATTGCTTCCCATTCTTAAGTTTAGTTTTTGCATCTTTTACTTTCGGTTTTGTACACCAGCTTCAACAGCTGAAAATACAATATTTTTGGTAATTGAACATATATTTCACAGTGGTTTAGATGGTACAATGTTTAGGCACATGAACTGATATTAGGCAAACAATTTTTTTAAATTCAACCAGGAAATGGTGGAGCGATTTCTGCATATTGCACCTTTAAGGGGGTATTTTACTCACCAAAAAATCTAAATTAATTTATCTTTGGTTCACAAAATATCATACAGCTTTGTAATACAGTAAAGCCCCAAAATATGTATACCTTTTGATTTGTTTGTAGTGGACCTGTACAGTAGCTCAAGGTTCGATACAGCATGCAACACAGCGACCACAGACACATTCTAAATCGTAATCATGTTCCAGTGGGGCCAGAAATGGATGAGGTCATTAGGAGAGGGAGCCTTGACACATTTATTAACCAGCACCAACACAGCCTATCAGGTGCATTTCAGCAGTCCCATAATGCATTTCAGCAGTCCCCTGTCGAAAGGTAATGTAAAGTCCAATACATGCTTTCTCTCAGTAGGGCAAACCTTCCGTTGAATAATTGAGAGCCAGATATAAGACCAATGGCACACATTAAATGACAGTGCGCCAGTGCAGGATAGACTCTCTGTTGTTGTAACTACCTTAATAAATAATTATTTCTTACCCCACCTTTAATCATTTTCCACACATTGCTTGGTTTGTGTGTTGGTCTCTGAATGCTTTGCATTAGAGACAGTTTGAAAATGACTGTGGTTGAGGGGTGTCCCAAAATAGGGGTGGGTTTGTCAAACTTTGGCTTTGGGGTGGGTTTCGTGCTTTTGTGCGCCTTACCTATCAAGATGTTTTGGTACTTCCCTTATGCCCTATGCTTTTCCGCACGATTACTATACCACAGGTCAGTATACCAGTCTAACTGTCTATCCTGCCCTCATCCACCATTCATAGTAAGAATAGTGGTAGGTGGATCGTTTGTCCAGATCTGCAATAGGCTAACAATCAAATAGACCACACATAAAACCATTCAAAGCTGCACCAATTTTCAATATAAATCCACGAGAACAAAGAGGAATAGCTGATAGGCAGTGGAGAGGCCAGGTGCGTCATTGCGCATGAAAAAACAGTGAAGACATGAGACACGATGCTCAAAAAGCTCCCCTATGGGACAATGCAATTATCCTACCTAGACAGGCATACAACACCACAATTCAATGAGTAGTTGCATTATTGTTTCCAAGTGAGTACAAAATTCTACTGTAGGCTGTAAACTGCAGTGAAAATGTCATTTGAATAACGGCGCAAAAGACCTGGGATAAGAATATTTCATTCGAGTTGTGGGTCTATTATCAATAGTTTATACGCTTTAGAAAGGCACAGTAGCAGGCCAGTCCGGCTGTAATTTTACTTCTGATATGGAGATGCGCTGTCTGTTACCAATCATCATTGTACCAACTCGTCTTATAATATTGTGGCCATGTACACTGAGAATACAAAACATTAAGAGCACCTGCTCTTTCCATGACATAGACTGGAAAGAGACTGTTACAAAACACCAAAAAGTGTAATGCCATTCAGAGATTGTCAAGCCAAGCCTTCGATCCTGGGTACAAGGAGGGATGAATTTTCTGTTTTTAGAGATTTACACAGTCTGTTTAATTGTGGTGTTGAAAACGTAAACCGTGATGTTGAAGCGCCTAATGTCAGTAATCGGTATGCAGTTATTGTCACGACTTCTGCCGAAGTCGGTCCCTCGCCTTGTTCGGGCAGCGTTCAGCGGTCGATGTCACCGGTCTTCTAGCCATCGCTGATCCACCTTTCATTTTCCATTGGTCTTGTCTTCCCTCACACCTGGTTTCAATTCCATGTTTCCCCCATGTCCTTGTCCGGAATTGCTTCTTGTAGTGCTTGTGCACGTTATGCTGGTGGTTACCGGGTTTTGTTTGACCCATTCATTGATTGTTCTGTTTACGGTGGTTTTTATTAAACGACACCGTTGTAAATCAGTTTTCGCTCTCCTGCGCCTGACTTCTCTGCGCCAGTACGCACCCCGTTACGGTTATGCTTTGCTTATTGGTTGTGTGGTGCATTGGCATATAAACCTGAAGGTTGAAAATTATTTGCATCTATTTTATATAATTATAAATATAGCATAAACATTTTGAAAATCAGATTTCCCCCTAGATGATCATTGTCTGCAGTCGGCTCTGATCATAGTGTAATGAAACAGGCAGGGAGAGTGAATTTGTCCGTGGTGGTCGGCGAACCCTCAACCTTCTGGACCGTGCCACAAAAGCATGCTGAAGTGGTAACGTTGGTATCCACATTTATAAACATAAGGTCACTACAGTTATTGTAATAAGTGGTCATAAGCATTATTTTTTTGTTAATTAAATGAGGGGGGCGGGTGTGCTTTTCTTCTTTACAGCCGAGTGCCGCCCCCAAGACAATAACCAATCGCAAGGAACAATGAGCCATATTCAAACAGCAAGAAAGCTTAAGCCTAGAGGAAAAAAGTTATATAGTGTCACGGCCATCGTAAGTAGTAGACCAAAGCGCAGCCTGGTGAGCGTACATATTCCTTTTATTTAAAAAAAAAACAATACAAAAACAACCGTGAAGCTTAAGGCTATAGTGCCACAAACAAAGACAACTTCCCACAAAGAAAAGAGGGAAAAGGGCAACCTAAGTATGGTTCCCAATCAGAGACAACGATAGACAGCTGTCTCTGATTGAGAACCATACCCGGCCAAAACATATAAATACAAAAACATAGAATGCACACCCCTAATCACACCCTGACCAAACCAAATAGAGACATAAAAAGGCTCTCTAAGGTGACAGTACCCCCCCCCCCCCCCCCCAAAGGTGCAGACTCCGGCCGCAAAACCAGAACCTATAGGGGAGGGTCTGGGAGGGCATCTATTCGCGGTGGTGGCTCAGGTGCGGGACGCAGACCCCGCTCTTCCACTGGCTCACCTCACTTTGGTGGCACCTCTGGTGCGGGGACCCTCGTTGCCGACCCAAGACTGGGGACCCTCGTTGCGGGCCCTGGACTGGGCACCCTCGTTGCGGGCCCCGGACTGGAGACCGTCGCTGGAGGCTCCGGACTGGTGGTCGTCGCTGGAGGCTCCGGACTGGAGGCCGACGCTGGAGACTCCGGACTGGAGGCCGTCGCTGGAAGCTCCGGACTGGAGACTGTCGCTGGAGGCTCCGGACTGGTGGTCGTCGCTGGAGGCTCCAGACTTGAGGCCGTCGCTGGAGACTCCGGACTGGAGGCCGTCGCTGGAGGCTTCGTGCAATGACTCCTCACTGTAGGCTTCGTGCCATGGATCATCACCGTAGGCCTCTTGCCATGGATCATCACCGGAGGCTTCGTGCCATGGATCATCACTGGAGGCTTCATGCCATGGATCATCACTGGAGGCTTCTTGCCATGGATCATCACTGGAGGGTTTCGTGCCATGGATCATCACTGGAGGCTTCGTGCCATGGATCATCACTGGAGGCTTCTTGCCATGGATCATCACTGGAGGCTTCATGCCATGGATCATCACTGGAGGCTTCTTGCCATGGATCATCACTGGAGTGAGGATACGTATGTGCAGTCTGGTACATGGAGCTGCCACAGGACTCACCAGGCTGGAGAGACATACAGGAGGCTTTGTCCTTGGCAGAGGCACCGGATACACTGGGCCATGAAGGCGCACTGGAGGTCTCGAGCGTAGAGCCTGCACAACCCGTCCTGGCTGGATGGTAATCTTCGCCCTGCACATGCGGGGCGCTGGCACATGACACACTGTGCGTAGAGCAGGCGCAGGATATACTGGGCCGAGGAGACGCACTGGAGGTCTGGAGAGCAGTGCTGGCACAACCCGTCCTGGCTGGATGCTCACCCTAGCCCGGCAGATGCGGGGAGCTGGGTGGATCGCACCGGGCTGTGAACGCGCACTGGAGACACCGAGCGTTCCACCGCATAACACGGTGCCTGACCAGTACGACGCTCGCCACGGTAAGCACGAGGAGTTGGCTCAGGTCTCTGACCTAACTCAGCCAATCTCCTCTTGTGCCCCCCCAAAAAAATGTTTTGGGGCTGCCTCTCGATGCCATTCCGCCTTTGCTGCCTCCAGCTCCTCCTTGGGATGACGTTATTCCCCAATCTGCCTCCAGGGTCCTTTACCGTCCAGGATTTCCTCCCAAGTCCATGAGTCCCCCTTACCACGCTGCTTGGTCCTTTTGTGGTGGGAGGTTCTGTCACGGCCATCGTAAGAAGTAGACCAAAGCGCAGCGTGGTGAGCGTACATATTCCTGTTATTTAGGATGACGCCGACAAAAACAATAAACAATACAAAAACAACCATAAAGCTTAAGGCTATAGTGCCACAAACAAAGACAACTTCCCACAAAGAAAGGAGGGAAAAGGGCTACCTAATTATGGTTCCCAATCAGAGACAACGATAGACAGCTGTCCCTGATTGATAACCCGGCCAAAACATAGAAATACAAAAACATAGAATGCCCACCCCAAATCACACCCTGACCAAACCAAATAGAGACATAAAAAGGCTCTCTACGGTCAGGGTGTGACATATAGCTAGCATCTTTCAAAATTAAGGCAACTTTATACTGATATACCACATTATATCAGACTGATTTGTTGTAGATGAGCAATGTTTTTGTGTTTGTTAGCTAGTTTGCTAGCAGGGCTACTTAGCAAGCTCACGTGGCTAGCTAGTATTGTGAGCTAGCTAGCTAGTTATCTATACGGGTTGTTAGCTTGCATAAGTGATATGTGTATAATGAGTGAGTTTAGTACCACATGGAGATAAGTTACAAAAGAAAACACACGTTTTTGATTATTTTGCATTATACATCCTAGTGATGTGATGGATGGTTTAGCATGGTTACTGTCTCCTCTGTAGTGATGTAGGGCTGGAGATGATGCAGGAGTCATCCCACCTGAGGGCAGCCAACAGCCAGTGGAGATGGAGGTGGAGAATCAATGAGTCACCACACACACACACTCACACACAGGAGAAAAATATGGGGGGGGACTGAGAACAACATGCTCACACACTACAACTTTAGGGGGTAATAACATTGATTGATACTGGGAAGATGCACAGTGCAACTGGTGTATACTTAAGCAATAAGGCCAGAGGGGATGCGGTGTATGGCCAATATACCACAGCTAAGGGCTGTTCTTATGCATGACGTAACGCAGAGTGCCTGGATACAGTCCTTAGTCGTGGTATATTGGCCATACCATACCACAAACCCCCAAGGTGCCTTTTTATAAATTGGTTACCAACATAATTCAAAGAGTAAAAAAACATGTGTTGTTATACCAGTGGTATATGGTCTGATATACCATGGCTTTCAGCCAATCCAAATTCAGTGCTCGAAACACCCAGTTTATAATTATATTTTTAGTAGTGGTTGTGTGTATTATACAGTATATCCATCTCATTCTTCACAGACCATCAGATGTGGAGGTGGAAATTGGCTATCCAGATTGTCATGGAGATGTCTCTGGACAAATGGAAGGCTCTGCAGGAGCTGAGTCGCTCCAAGGCGGAGTTTAACTTCCATAACCCGGACAGCAATGTGCCCTCCAAGGCCACGGTCATACACAAGTCCAAACGCACTGAGGTGAGTGACCATTTCAGATTAGTGCTGCGGATCTTGACCTTCAGCTAGACCCATAAATGGATAAACAATTACAGTTAAAGTTGATGTGTTTCTATTCTTGTTCATATTTGGCATTTCATCCACTAGAACATGAAGGCGGAGTCTGTGGAGGAAGTGGAAGAGGAATGCCAGCCTGCAGCGCCCCAGTCTGCTCTCTGTCACCCTGAGAGAGCAGAGAAGACTCAGAGGGTAGGTATCCTCTCCTTTAGACAATATGCTGGGAACCAACTATATTAAAGTCAAGAGGGTTTTTATATTTGTTTTATTTTTAAGTGAACATGGCTGGCAACGGGTTTTAACCTTTTTCAATTAATTTTTATTAAAATAAATATACCTGACAATAACGACAATGACAGGACAACCATAACAAATCTGACCATTTTGTGAGGTGAAGAAACCTCCCTCCAACCTTACATCACTTATGTTCATATGTCTTGTTGTGCTTCTCTCCATGCTTACTGTATTCACACCCCTTGACTTTTTCCACATTTTGTTGTGTTACATCCTGAATTTAAAATGGATTCAATTGAGATGTTGTGTCATTGGCCTACATACAATACCTCACAATGTGAAAGTGCAATTATGTGTGTGTTTTTTTTTAATTAGTTAAAAACGAAAAGCTGAAATGTCTTGAGTCAATAAGTACTCAACCCTTTTGTTATGGCAAGCCTAAAGTTCAGGAGTAAAAATGTGCTTAACAAGTCACATAATAAGTTGCATGGACTCAGTCTTTGTGCAATACTAGTGTTTAACATGATTTTTGAATGACTGCCTCATCTCTGTACCCCACACATACAATTATCTGTAAGGTCCCTCAGTCAAGCCATGAATTTCAAACACAGATTTCAACCACAAAGACCAGGGAGGTTTTCCAATGCCTTGCAAAGAACCTATTAGTAGATGGGTAAAAAAGAAAACAGCAGACATTGAATACCCCTTTGAGCATTGTGAAGTTATTAATTCAACTTTGGATGATGTATCAATACACCTAGTCACTACAAAGATGCAGGCGTCCTTTCTAACTCAGTTGGTAGAGGGGAAGGAAACCACTCACGGGTTTCACCATGAGCCCAATGGGGACTTTAAAACAGTGATAGGAGAAAACTGAGGATGGATCAGCAACATTGTAGTTACTCCACAATACTAACCTAAATTACATTTTAAACAGGAGGAATAAATATTCCAAAACATGCTTCCTGTTTACAATAAGGCACGAAAGTAAAATGGCCAAAAATGTGGCTAAGAAATTCACTTTGTGTACTGAATAGAGGACTTGCGGTTGCATCACACATCACCTAGCAACCGCACCAGGCACCATGTTGGAAGACCAGGGTCAGTATGTCGGATACCTCCAATCTTCCACATGGCTGGCTGCGTTTTGCTATTTAGTTTTTCTAAGGACCCAGAAAATGGAGGCAGTGGGAGAACCCATTCAAGTAAGGAAATATATTTAGAAAATTATCAAAAACTATGTATTATTTTCTAGCTAGCTTGCTACAGAAACTTAGTGTGCAGGCTAACTCAAATAAGCTGCTAACGTAATGTTATGAAAGGATGAAAGGATTAGCTAACAGCTGACAGAAGGGAGAGTAGGCTACTCTGAATAGGGCAGGTACCTTTGTGGGAGGACATTGTGAAAATATTCTCCAGTTACAGTCCCTAGCGATTAAAACTGTGGTCAGAAAGATATAGCAACATAATATGCAGTACTGTCTCATTTTAATATAATGCAGCCTGTTTCTTTTGTGATGTTTTCTGTCCTCAGATAGCTGTAAAATCCTGTCTGCAGATGAAGAGGTACCAATGAATGTCCCAAGAGAATAAGGGTACACCCATAATGTATGCCATAGATATGTGTACCTATGTTAGCACATTTTGTGAAAAAAATACAGTTTAAAAGTCACGCACAATGTATAAACCTATTACAACTGAAGCAGGCCAACCCTGCTGGGTGTGCAGGCTTCTGTTCAAACCTAATTAGTTAATAATCAAGTGTGCTATTGCTGGGTTGGAACAGAAGTCTGCTCCCCCCGTAGTTCAGGGATCAGTGGAGTGAGGTTGGCCACCTATGGTATTTACTTTTTTTGTTCACCTGAAATTATGCTTTAGTAATAATAGCCTACTTGTTACTAAAGTGTCTAACCTTTACATACTGTATGACTTAGCTAACTTGTACACAAATGATATGAAATAGTGTTGATTCTTGTTTTAATTGTTAGCTTAACTACTGTCGATGTTGATTAATCAGAGATCACAATCCTGCAATAAAGAGGGGAAGGCAATCTCTCAAATGTATCTGTTTCTGTTTTGTATTCTCAAATGAATATTACCGTTTTGTTCAGTCATAAGCTTTCCAATTCATTTTATTTGATTGACACCATTTTTTCAGGATATCAGCCATGTGAACCCATTTTGCAGCTGATAATGGCATGCAACGCCAATGCAGTCATAGGCCGGCAGCAGTGGTTCCCAACTCCACACATTTTTGTTGTTGCCCCGGAAAAACATGTCTGATTCATCTCAGAGGGCCTGATAATTAGTTGACAACTTGAATCAGTCTTCTTTGTCTGGAGCTACAATAAACTGTACTGTTGGGGGTACTCGAGGACTGGAGTTGGGAACCACTGGCCTACAGTATGATGGCATTAGCCTTATGGGCATTTGCAATGCAACCCTTGACATTGTGCATCTGAAGCAGAGAATACCTTAACTCACACATTGTTTACATATTGTTCAGCTATATGTTCTTAATTTAAAAACAATACCAGCGCACAATGCATATACTGGATTTTGTACATGCCTTGTGCTGATTTGAAATTGTTTAGTGCAAATCCAACCCTGGAAAAACATACACACAACTACTACGACCAAGTTCAATGCCAGATACTTTTCTCCCAGAAGCTCTTAGTTTCACTTGGAGGTGCTATTGTGACAATGAAGATGCTTTGCCTAAGACGACCATAACAATTATGTTGTCTGTTCTAAATGTGATTAAATTGTAAAATAAAGAAAATAGTTGGGCTATAATAATCGTGGTACCAATTATATGCATCTCCTGGCTTCAGGGCCTGAGCAACAGGCAGTTTACTTTGGGCACGTCAGTCAGGCGGAAATTGATAAAAATAGACCCTAGCCTGAAGAAGTTTTAATAAACTCTGTGTTACTTGAACATTTGTCACTGTGCTCCTACATTTCTTTGTGTGCTCCTACATTTTTTAATTGAGGAGCACATGTACTCCTTTGGGAAAAAGTTAGCGTAGAGCCCTGACTTAAGTATTTGGTTGTGTTTAATTCATTCAGGTGTTTTATTCTCATATAAATATTACATCTATGGTTGGGCTTGAACAGCCAATAGTCAACATTGCAGGTCGTCCTATCCCATTGAGGCCTTTGTCCTATGTCCATACATTTTCCCTTTTCTACTGTTTTGTCTTTTACACACTTAAGTCTTACCAGTTAGTTAGGGGTGTTCTACATTATGTAAATCAGTGTTGACTTCATAGATGTACAGCTGCAGACTCTGAACATTCAGATCACTCACCACATCACACACGAGGTCTGTGTTTACACAGGCAGCATCATTTTGATCTTTTGCCCACATTGGTTTTTTGACCAATCAGATCAGATCTTTTGCCAATAATTGGGCAAAAAATATGTTGTGCTGCCTGTGTAAACACAGCCTAAGACCATGAAACATGTACTCTTCTGTTATCAGCAACCACTATCCAGCTCCTGTTCTCAGTTGCTCTAATCTAGCACAATGAAGTGTACAAGATTAAAATAACAAAGTTTGGAAAATCGTGGGTAGTGATTGGTGCTAGGGAGGGGTTCCCATGAACAGAAAATGCAGTTGGTTTTTGTGTCGCACATGCGTGGGACGTCGCCATGCTTCTATAAATAACATATGTTAGAATCTGGTCCCAAGTAAATAACTGTCAAATACAATGGTGAGTATAAGTGGTGGTATTTTATTTGAAAAGGCTGGTATATTCTATGTGCTCTGAGCAGATATTTATTGAATGATAATCATGAATGAGATGAGGCCCCTTTAGGACCATCTTCTATGTAAGACTGATTGCTTTCTGATAGTATGGCTCTTTAAAACAGGTACAAAAATATTTTCAAAGTTCAAATTAATTATTTTCAGTATATCAAATGACTTATTTACAGTGTAAGTACAGCAGCTCAATATAATGACTAGAAGCTTCAAAGGAGAGTGAAAGAAAGCTGGGGCATATTAAACGAAACACAACATGCAGAATGCAGATAGAAATTATAACGTACAATGTGGACAAATCATCTACAGTTGAAGTCGAACGTTTACATACACCTTAGCCAAATACATTTAAACTCAGTTTTTCACAATTCCTGACATTTAATCCTCGTAAAAATGAACTGTCTTAGGTCAGTTAGGATCACCACTTTATTTTAAGAAGGTGAAATGTCAGAATAATAGTCGAGATAATTATTTATTTCAGCTTTTATTTATTTCATCTCATTCCAAGTGGGTCAGAAGTTTACATACACTCAATTTGTATTTGGTAGCATTCCCTTTAAATTGTTTAACTTGGGTAAAACGTTTCGGGTAGCCTTCCACAAGCTTCTCACAATAAGTTGGGTGAATTTTGGCTCATTCCTCCTGACAGAGCTTGTGTAACTGAGTCAGGTTTGTAGGCCTCCTTGCTCGCACACGCTTTTTCCGTTCTGCCCACACATTATCTATAGGATTGAGGTCAGGGCTTTTTGTGATGGCCACTCCAATACCTTGACTTTGTTGTCCTTAAGCAATTTTGCCACAACTTTGGAAGTATGGTTGGGATCATTGTCCATTTGGAAGACCCATTTGTGACCATTTTAACTTCCTGACTGATGTCTTGAGATGTTGCTTCAATATATCCACATAATTTTCCTCCCTCATTATGCCATCTATTTTGTGAAGTGGACCAGGCCTTCCTGCAGCAAAGCACCCCCACAACGTGATGCTGCCACCCCCGTGCTTCACGGTTGGGATGGTGTTCTTCGGCTTGCAAGCCTCCCCCTTTTTCCTCCAAACATAACAATGGCCATTATGGCCAAACAGTTCTATTTTTGTTCCATCATACCAGAGGACATTTCTCCAAAAAGTACAATCTTTGTCCTCATGTGCAGTTACAAACCATAGCCTGGCTTTTTTGTGGCGATTTTGGAGCAGTGGCTTCTTCCTTGCTGAGCGGCCTTTCAGGTTATGTTGATATAGGACTCGTTTGACTGTGGATATAGATACTTGTGTACCTGTTTCTTCCAGCATCTTCACAAGGTCCTTTGCTGTTGTTCTGGGATTGATTTGCACTTTTCGCACCAAAGTACGTTCATCTCTAGGAGACAGAACGTGTCTCCTTCCTGAGCGGTCTGATGGCTGCGTGGTCCCATGGTGTTTATACTTGCGTACTATTGTTTGTACAGATGAACATGGTACCTTCAGGTGTTTGGAAATTGCTCCCAAGGATGAACCAGACTTGTTGAGGTCTACAAATTTTTTTCTGAGGTCTTGGCTGATTTCTTTTGATTTTCCCATGATGTCAAGCAAAGAGGCACTGAGTTTGAAGGTAGGCCTTGAAATACATCCACAGGTACACCTCCAATTGACTCAAATGATGTCAATTAGCCTATCAGTAGCTTCTAAAGCCATGACATAATTTTCTGGAATTTTCCAAGCTGTTTAAAGGCACAGTCAACTTAGTGTATGTAAACTTCTGACCCACTGGAATTGTGATACAGAGAATTCTAAGTGAAATAATCTGTCTGTAAACAATTGTTGGAAAAATGACTTGTGTCATGCACAAAGTAGATGTCCTAACCGTCTTGCCAAAACTATAGTTTGTTAACAAGACGTTTGTGGAGTGGTTGAAAAACGAGTTTTAATGACTCCAACCTCAGTGTATGTAAACTTCCGACTTCAACTGTATTATTCAAGAGGGTTGCATCGAAGAAGTTCCATGCATTACATTTATATCTGCAACATTCTGAAAGATGTTCTCAAAAGAGCGTATCCCCTACAGTAGACTTTGTGCTTGTTCTTGAGGGCTAACTTGAGCTAGGCTTTTCACAAATGATTTAATCTACTAAACACCTCAACTCCCAAACAACTTGGCATGAACTGTACAATATCATACAAAGGTTAACTGTTGAGGATAAAGGGCGCTATTTACACTTTGGGGGAAAATCGTGGCCAATTTAAACGGCCTCGTACTCTATTCTTGCTCGTACAATATGCATATTATTATTACTATTGGATAGAAAACACTCTCTAGTTTCTAAAACCGTTTGAATTATATCTGTGAGTAAAACAGAACTCATTTTGCAGCAAACTTCCTGACAGGAAGTGAAAAATCTGAAATCGATGCTCTGTTCTAGGGCCTGCCTATAAATGTGCTTGATATTTATTAGTATACATGCACTTCATACGCCTTCCACTAGATGTCAACAGGCAGTGAGAGAAGAAATGGAGTGTATAACATGATCTGAGGTCGAATAAAAGCTCTTGGCATGACGTGACCCCAATTTCCTGTTTTCTGGAACGCGCGAGAAGTGACCTGGTATTGCCTTCTGTAAAGCTGTCGTTATAGACGACTAATATCTCCGGCTTTGATTTTATTTGATACATGTGACAATATCATCGTAAAGTATGTTTTTTCAATATAGTTTTATTAGATTATTGAAATTTTTTCGGGACGTTAGGCGTGTTGCTTTGTCTGCGTATGTTCAGGAAGGAGAGCTTCGCGCCACTTTGCTAGCTTTCCGTGCTAATTGACTGGAGAAGAGGACATTCTAAAACCAAACAACGATTGTTCTGGACAAAGGACCCCTTGTACAACATTCTGATGGAAGATCATCAAAAGTAGGACCCATTTTATGATGCTATTTCATATATCTGTCGAACATGTGAACTAGTAGTTTGCGCCCAGATTTTGGGCACGCTCTCGCCATAACGTAAACTGCATGTCGTAATGAAGTTATTTTTTGAATTCTAACACGGCGATTGCATTAAGAACTAGTGTATCTATCATTTCCTATACAACATGTATTTTTTAGTAATGTTTATGAATAGTTATTTGGTCAGAATATGTGAGTGTCAGAAAAATATCCGGACGTTGTGGGAAAAAGATGCTACGTTAGCACAATGTATAACCACTGATTTCAGCTCTAAATATGCACATTTTCGAACAAAACATAAGTGTATGTATAACCTGATGTTATAGGACTGTCATCTGATGAAGCTTATCAAGGTTAGTCAAAAATTATATATCTTTTGCTGGTTTGTTACGATCGCTAACATTTGCTGCTGGTAAATGGCTTGTGTTTCTGGCTATTGTGGTAAGCTAATATAATGCTATATTGTGTTTTCGCTGTAAAACACTTAAGAAATCGGAAATATTGGCTGGAATCACAAGATGCCTGTCTTTCATTTGCTGTACTCCATGTATTTTTCAGAAATGTTTTATGATGAGTATTTAGGTATTTGACGTTGGTGTCTGTAATTACTCTGGCTGCTTCGGTGCTATTTCTGACGGTAGCTGTGATGGTAGCTGCAATGTAAAACTGATTTATAGCTCAAATATGCAAATTTTTCGAACAAAACATAGATTTATTGAATAACATGTTATAAGACTGTCATCTGATGAAGTTGTTTCTTGGTTAGTTTGGTTGGTTCTTGGTTAGTAAGGTTGGCTTTGTGCATGCTACCTGTGCTGTGAAAAATGTCTGTCCTTTTTTGTATTTGGTGGTGAGCTAACATAAATATATGTGGTGTTTTCGCTGTAAAACATTTTAAAAATCTGACATGTTGACTGGATTCACAAGATGTGTATCTTTCATTTGCTGTATTGGACTTGTTAATGTGTGAAAGTTAAATATTTCTCAAAAATATTTTTTGAATTTCGCGCTCTGCCTTTTCAGTGGAATGTGGGAGGAGTTCCGCTAGCGGAACGCTGGGGCTAGACAGGTTTTAAGACATCTGAGCGTTGCCTAGCTCAGATGGACCTTCATCAACAAGCAGATTGACATGTTAATCTTACGGTTCAGGATCAGTCTGGGTTGCTATGGCATCCTTCTACTAGTAAACAAGCAGGCAATGAGTATGTACGTCTGAAATGGCACTACTTATGGCCAGGACTAGTAGTGCACTTTTCAGGGAATCTAGTGCCATTTTAAGACACACATACTCTTCATGTTATACTTTTGTTCCATGATATAAACACTGAAATATAAAAAAGAAGTGCCTTCTGGTACAAAGGGTTGGCAAATTAATTGCAAACTAACCAAACATAGTTTACATCTTAATCATACCTGATAACTCATTCTTCCCATTCACAATTAGAGACATCAGATTTCCTCATCAACATCATCCCCTAATCTACAATTGACTGGACTGGTTCAAGTAAAATAAACCCAGTCCCTCTTTTAAGAAATTAAAACAAAATCTCAGTTTGCAGAAGCTGTAGGTAGACTGGACTCCTGTAGAACTCCTTTAGAATTCTGGAACCCCAGGCTCAGAGCAGTAGAGGGGCTCTAGCTTTGGTATGGAGTGACTGAAGGGACCTAATGCACACAGTTACACACAGTACAGAGACAAATGGGACATACAGATCATACACAGCAAAACCTTAATAACACTAATTTGAATTATTTTTTATGAAAGACCCTAAAGAGGGATTAAGAATGACACAATATGCAAGAGTTTACTATGCATGCAGTCTGCCCATTCTAATCTTAATAAAGGACATGTGGGCAACTAAGAGAAAAGGTTGACTAGAGACAAATCTCACACACAAAAAAAAAAAGAAGCATAGAACAGATCAGTGAGACATACAATGAAAGAGAAGAGAGAAGGGAAATAGATACTGTATCAGAGTCTCGTAAAGCACATTGATTGTAAAGAACATCATTTTCCGTCCTTGTGACACTGTGCGTCTGTTAGGAGGGAAAAGAAATAGAAAAGGGTTGCCGGTGTCTGAAAGCAAGGAGAAAAAGTCGAGAGAAGCTGTAGTCAGTCACACTCCTGAATCACCCATTCAAATGAACATGCAAAGAGCCTTAGGGAGTGTAAAGAGCTGGAGAGAGTGTTTGAGCGTTGAAGGGAGCTTGAACGTGTTGAAATTCTAGCATCAGTACACACAGATATAGAAGGTGTTTGCTTATGTGATTTCAAAAACTCAGGCAGACCCCTTGAGGTTGAGCCCAGAGAAAGAAGTTGAGGAGGGGCTAGGTGGGCTTGCCTTCTGAGGGGCCTGCAGCATGTTTAGGTTGAGCAGATTGCCTGTGCTAACTGTGTTGTTGGCTGTGTCTCTATGGCCGCAACTGGGCTCACAGAACACTGGGTCTCTGTTGCTGGCCACTACATGCATGCTGCCTAGAGACCTGGATTGTCTGGAGTGGCACAGGGAGCTGGCAGAGAGGATGGAAGGGGTTAATTGAGTTAGCATGGAACCATGAATGGCAGCATCCCGATTTATGAGCTCACCCACTGGATCATATGCATCAGCCTATAAGGAGCTTTACTCATGAAACAGCCTACAAGTCAGCATCTTGGCTTACGAGCCTCTGAGGCTGCTATTGAATCTGATCAAGCTCTGAGGCTGAAAACGAATCTGCTCAGTCTGTCAGGAATGGAGTTCTATAATATTATCCGTAAAGCATGGTCTCCCTTATAATTATACACATATCAATTATGCAAGCTAACAAACAGTATAGATAACTAGCTAGCTTGCTAGCTAGTTAACAAGAGCACCTAGCTAACTAGTGAGCTTGCTAAGCGCCCCGCTGTCAAGCCAGCTAACAAACACAAAAAGATGCTAATCTACAACTAATCAGTCTCATATAATATCAGTGATAGATCAGAAAAAGTTGCCTTAATTTTGAAAGATGCTAGCTATATTATCTTTTTTCCTAAAGGCTTCAGCTTTCTGGCTTTGTTTGAATGTGGCTCGGTGGCTTGTTGTTCCTTCCATGCGTTTGGCTCCGGTCTTTGGGGCGGCATAGCAGACTAGGAGACAGGGCTGCCTGTCAGGCGCTGTTCAGGGCTTAAATGCCTTGTCCCTGAAACTCTTAAATAAAGACACAAATTGCTACACAATCATGTTAGCTCTCACACAAAACATACTTTTAGCTTTTATATGTTGTGAGTCATTTGTTTGAATGAGGAAGTGTTGAGCACGCCACTCTGCTCGTGATCCACTCGCAATTTCATCACCAAGCTGGGAATGGGCAGAGATAAACATTGCGTCTTTTCCCTCCGGATTACCAAAAGACATCATACAAATAATTTAGAGATTTCCTGTGGCAGGTTGAATTGAAATACTGGAGTGAGTGCTCCAGATACCAACCGGCAAGAACCCTACACTTTGGAGAGGAGTATTGCATGAATGCCCCCTAACTGCTTCTGGGTAATGTAGTTTCTAGCTATTTGTAGATATGAATTGGCACTATAGAAACTCAGCAGGGCATGCTTGAGTGACATTCCGGTTTAGATGTAATGTAATACTGGCAAAGGAAGAACAAAGTGTGTTTTTAATGTCTTACTTCCACCTACAGCAGTAGTAGTACCAACTACAAATGCAACCAACAAGTGAATAGTTTACCCATCTTGCTAAATTCAGTCTTCTCATTTGAAATTGAGCTAAAACATACATTATAACGTCATAATTAATGAAACATCCAGAAACATCCATTCTTTGGCCAGTTTATTAGGTACACCCATCTAGTACTGGGACAGACCCTTCTTTGCCTCCAGAACAACCGGAATTCTTTGTTGCATGGAAACATTGCCCAATTGGTATCAAGGGACCTAACGTGTGGCAGGAAAACATTCCCTATACCATTGCACCACCGCCACTAGCCTATACTGTTGACACCAGCCAGGATGGGGCCATGGACTCATGCTGCACACTGCATACAAGTTCTAACTCCCCCATCAGCATAAAGTAACAGGATCCGGGATTCAACGGACCAGGAAATGTTTTTCCACTCCTCAATTGTACAGCGTTGGTTATTGCGTGCCCACTGGAGCCGCTTCTTCTTGTTTTTAGCTGATAGGAGTGGAACCCGGAGTGGCTGTCTGCTGCAATAGCCAATCTGTGACAAGGAATGACGATTTGTGTTTTCCGAGATGCTGCTCTGCACACCACTGTTGTACTGCGCCGTTATTTGCCTGTTTGTAGCCCACCTGTTTGCTTGCAAGATTCTTGCCATTCTCCTTCGACCTCTCATCAAGCTTTTTTCACCCACAGGACTGCTGCTGACTTGATGTTTTCTGTTTGTCGCACCATTCTTGATAAACCCTAGACACTGTTGGTAGTGAAAAGCCCATGTCTATGCTCAAAGTTGTTTAGGTCACTTGTTTTGCCTATTCTAACGTTCAATCGAACAGTAACTGAATGCCTTGATGCCTGTCTGCCTGCTTTATATAGCAAGCCACGGCAATGTGACTCACTGTTTGTAGGAGCCAAACATTTTATGAACTGGGTGGTGTACCTAATAAACTGCCGACTGAGTGTATATCTCACTAGATTAAACTCTTCCCTCGTGCTGATGAGTTCAGACTTTGCTATACTTTGCCACCAGCCCAAGTTATTAGACATATCTGGAGCCTTACTGGATGGAGACAGTGGTCAAAAGTAGTGTGCTGTATAGGGAATAGGGTGCCATTTGGGATGCAGACAGTGTATGGCAGGACGAAGCCAGACCAATCTGCCTCAGAGAAAGGCAAGGTTAGGGAGAACTGGGCCGCCGAGCAATGCTGAAGACCAAAGACCCTGTGCCACAGTTAATTAAAGCACAGAGCTACGGCAAGCAGAAAACAAAGCAGCCAACTTCTTTCTTTTCAAAATGACCTGTCAGTGTGCTTCGGGGCTGCCTCCCTCCCTTCAATTAAAGCATTAAAATAATATAAAATAATTACGATCATTAGCGCAATGACTCAGTGAACGACTGCTGTCTTTTTCTTTTTTTGCCTTTAATTGTTCAGAAGCAAGGGAGAAAAAACGGGTAATTTCCAGGACTCAGACTTTTGCAGGGAAGGCAATTATGAAGTTGTCAGATTAGAGGGAGAGAGTGTTTAGAGAGCAACACTGTAGATTACAACTCTGGCTAAAACTAGCTACTCTCCTCACTCATTTCTCATTTCTATTTGGATTACTGAAAGACAATTTATAATTTTCTACATTGTATGAGAAATGGCACCCTCCCCCCGCTTGGATATGGCTTGGTGACGACCTTGAGATAGCGGGCCTGTGGGCACCTAGTTATAGCTCTATGTCTCAATGAAATTGGCCCCAAAAAAATCCCCATAAATAGCAATGTCATTTTTGAAGCCTTTGTATACAACGAAGGCTTGTCTTGAAAATATCAAAGGAAATATTTATATCATCCTGTAACATACAGAATGCTTTCTGTATTGCAAATGACAGAGTTTCACAGTTGTTGTCTCTAGTGTTTCAGTTGTAATATCATAAACATGCATTTCACTTTATTACCTCACTGAGATATGAACACAGATTTTGAGAGAATCTAGCACACATGATGAACATGTATCACACAACTAGATGAGGATTTTGTTAGTTTTTTGGCATTGTTTGTAACTTATTTTGTACATAATGTTGATGCTTGGCCCCTAAGACCCTCAGAAACTTTTACAGATGCACAATTGAATCACCGCCTGGTACGGCAACTGCACCGCCCACAAACGCAGGGCTCTCCAGCACCTACAGCACCCGATGTCACAGGAAGGCCAAAAAGATCATCATTGACATCAACCACCTGAGCCACGGCCTGTTTACCCCGCTATCATCCAGAAGGTCGAGGTCATTAAAGGTGCATCAAAGCTGGGGACCGAGAGACTGAAAAACAGGTTCTATCTCAAGGCCATCAGACTGTTAAATAGCCATCACTAGCCAGCTACCACCCAGCTACTCAACACTGCACCTTAGAGGCTGCTGCCTTAATCACTGGCCACTTTAATAATGTAACACTTGTCACTTTAATAATGTTTACATACTGCTTTACTCATCTCATATTTATATACTGTATTCTATTGTACTGTATTTACTCAATGCCACTCCGACATTGATCTTCCTAATATTTATATATTTCAATAATTCCATTATTTTACTATTAGATTTGTGTATTGTTGTGAATTGTTAAATAGTAATGTACTGTTGTAGCTAGGAACACAAGCATTTCGTAACACCCGCAATAACGTCTGCTAAATATGTGTATGTGACCAATAAAATTTGATTTGATTTAACTTCTTTGGGAAAGGGGGGCAGTATTGAGTAGCTTGGATGAATAAGGTGCCAAGAGTAAACTGCTTGTTACCCAGGCCCAGAAGCTAAGATGTGCATATAAGTAGTAGATTTGGAAAGAAAACTGTTAAAATAATGTCTTTGAGTATAACAGAACTCATATGGCAGGTGAAAAATTGAGACAAATCCAACCAGGAAGTGGGAAATCTGAGGTTTGTAGTTTCATTTAAGTGATTGCCTATCCAATATGCTGTGTCTATTGCACTTCCCAAGGCTTCCAGCAGATGTCAACAGTCTTTAGAAAGTTGTTTGAGGCTTCTATTGTGGAAGGGGGTCGAATAAGAGCTGTTTCAACAAGTGGACTAGGCTGAGGCCAATGAGTTGTTTACTGCGCAGTCACGCCGGCGCGCTGTTCCTTCTTTTTCCTCTGTAATGAATACGCTATTGTCCGGTTGGAATATTATTGAAGATTTATTATAAAAAGACCCTAAGGATTGATTGTAAACATCGTTTGACATGTTTCTACAAACTGTAATGGAAATCTTTTGACTTTTCGTCTGGATTTTGCGCTCGCGCATTGTGCCTTTGGAATAGTGAACTAAACGCGCAAACAAAACGGAGGTATTTGGACATAAATATGGACGTAATCGAACAAAACTAACATTTCTTGTGGAAGTGGGAGTCCTGGGAGTGCATTCCGACGAAGATCAGCAAAGGTAAGTGAAGATTTATAATGCTATTTCTGACTTTTGTTGACTCCACAATTTGGCGGGTAACTCTACGGCTTGCTTTGGTGACTGAACGCTGTACTCAGATTATTGAATATTGTGCTTTTGCCGTAAAGCTTTTTTGAAATCTGACACAGCGGTTGCATTAAGAACAAGTTTATCTTTAATTCTATGTAAAACATGTATCTTTCATCAAAGTTTATGATGAGTATTTCTGTTATTTGATGTGGCTCTCTGCAATTTCTCCGGATGTTTTGTAGGCATTTCTGAACATGGCGCCAATGTAAACTGAGGTTTTTGGATATAAATATGAACTTTATCGAATAAAACATACATGTATTGTGTAACATTGAGTCCTGGGAGTGTCATCTGATGAAGATCGTCAAAGGTTAGTGATTAATTTTATCTATATTTCTGCTTTTTGTGACACCTCTCTTTGATTGGAAAATGGCTGAATGCTTTCTGTGACTAGGTGCTGTCCTAACATAATGATATGTTGTGCTTTAGCCGTAAAGCCTTTTTGAAATCGGATACTGTGGTTGGATTAACGAGAAGTGTATCTTTAAAATGGTGTAAAATACTTGTATGTTTGAGATTTCTGTTGTTTGAATTTGGCGCCCTGCAATTTCACTGGCTGTTGGCGAGGTCTGACGAGGTTAAAGTGCGCCAACAACGTCGTCCCCACAGTGACCCCAACCCGAAGCCATGGATTAGAGGCAACATCTGCACCGAGCTAAAGGCTAGAGCTGCCGTTTTAACTTCTTATGGCTGCAGGGGCAGTATTGAGTAGCTTGGATAAAAGGTGCCCATTTCAAACGGCCTCGTACTCAATTCTTGCTCGTACAATATGCATATTATTATTACTATTGGATAGAAAACACTCTCAAGTTTCTAAAACCGTTTGAATTATATCTGTGAGTAAAACAGAACTCATTTTGCAGCAAACTTCCTGTCAGAAAGTGAAAAATCTGAAATCGAGGCTCTGTTCCAGGGCCTCCCTAATCGTTTGCTTGAAATCTATTAGTATACATGCACTTCATACGCCTTCCACTAGATGTCAATAGGCTGTGAGAGGTGAAATGGGGTCTCTAGCTCTTTCTATGGTCAAAAGAGAGAGCTTGGAATGACAGGACCCCAATTTCCTTTGCTCAGGAAGACGCGGAAAGGACTTCCGCATTGGCTTCTGAAAAGCTTTTGTTATAGACGGCAAATATCTCCGGCTTTGATTTTATTTGATAAATGTGACAATATCATCGTAAAGTATGTTTTTTCAATATAGTTTAATCAGATTATTGAAATTTTTTCGGGAGTTTTGGCGTGTTCCGTTCTCTGAGTTTGTTGACGATGGAGAGCTTCGTGCCACTTGGCAAGTTTTGCTTGCAAATTCGAGAGGGAAAAAGGACATTCTAAATCCAAACAACGATTGTTCTGGACAAAGGACCACTTGTACAAGATTCTGATGGAAGCTCAACCAAAGTAGGACCCATTTATGATGTTATTTCCTATTTCTGTCGAAAATGTGTTGTTGTGTTTTCCGCCTTGAGTTTTGGCGCTGTGTCGCTATAACGTAAGCTGTATGTCGTAATGAAGTTATTTTTAAAATTCTAACACGGCGATTGCATTAACTTTTTATGGCTGCAGGGGCAGTATTGAGTAGCTCTGATTAAAGGTGCCCATTTCAAACGGCCTCGTACTCAATTCTTGCTCGTACAATATGCATATTATTATTACTATTGGATAGAAAACACTCTCTAGTTTCTAAAACCGTTTGAATTATATCTGTGAGTCAAACAGAACTCATTTGGCACAAACTTCCTGACCAGGAAGTGGAAAGTCTGAAATCGAGGCTCTGTTCTTCTTCCTGCCTATACATGGGCATGAAACGTAAGAGTCTACGTGCACTTCATAGACCTTCCCCTGGATGTCAAGAGGCTGTGAGAGAAGGAATTTTCTGTTTATCTTGGTCTGAATTGGAATACAAGCTCTTTGTATGACGTGTCCCTCATTTCCGGTACTCTTGGGAGCGCGAGGTGGACAGTGGGATTGCCTTCTGTTTAGCTGCCGTTATGGACGACTACTATCTCCGGCTCTGATTTTATTTGATACATGTGACCATATCATCGTAAAGTATGTTTTTTCAATATAGTTTAATCAGATTATTGAAATTTTTTCGGGAGTTTTGCCGTGTTCCGTTCTCTGACTTTGTTGACGATGGAGAGATCCGTGGCACTTGGCTAGTGCGCGTGCTAAATGAAGAGGGAGAGTTGCCGTTCTAAATCCAAACAACGACTGTTCTGGACAAAGGACCCCTTGTCCAACATTCTGATGAAAGATCAGCAAAAGTAAGAAACATTTTATGATGCTATTTCATATATCTGTCGTACATGTGAACTAGTCGTGGGCGCCCAACGTTTGGGTACTCTAGCTATACCGAAGCTGCATATCGTAATGAAGTTATTTTTAGAATTCTAACACTGCGATTTCATTAAGAACTAATGGATCTATCATTTCCTATACAACATGTATTTTTTAGTTATGTTTATGAATAGCTATTTGGTCAGAATATGTGTGTCAGAAAAAGTGTCAGGAAAAATCCGGACGTAGTGGGAAAAAGTAGCTAAGTTAGCACAATGTGTAACCATTGATTTCAGCTCTAAATATGCACATTTTCGAACAAAACATAAGTGTATGTATAACCTGATGTTATAGGACTGTCATCTGATGAAGTTTGTCCAGGTTAGTGAAAATTAATATATTTTGCTGGTTTATTCGCTATCGCTAACGTGCCTATTGCTATCGCTAACGTGCCTTGATGAATGAATGCGGTAGTGTGGTAGGCTAGTAAGCTAATATAATGCTATATTGTGTTTTCGCTGTATTCTAGTAACGTTTATGAATAGTTATTTGGTCAGAATAGTTGAGTGTCATAAAAATATCCGCACATTCTGGGAAAAAGATGCTACGTTAGCACAATGTATAACCACTGATTTCAGCTCTAAATATGCACATTTTCGAACAAAACATAAGTGTATGTATAACCTGATGTTATAGGACTGTCATCTGATGAAGGTTTATGAAGGTTAGTGAAAATTATATATCTTTTGCTGGTTTGTTACGATCGCTAACATTTGCTGCTGGTAAATGGCTTGTGTTTCTGGCTATTGTGGTAAGCTAATATAATGCTATATTGTGTTTTCGCTGTAAAACACTTAAAAAATCGGAAATATTGGCTGGATTCACAAGATGTTTGTCTTTAATTTGCTGTACACCATCGATTTTTCAGAAATGTTTTATGATGAGTATTTAGGTATTTGACGTTGGTGTCTGTAATTACTCTGGCTGCTTCGGTGCTATTTCTGACGGTAGCTGTGATGGTAGCTGCAATGTGAAACTGATTTATACCTCAAATATGCACATTTTTCGAACAAAACATAGATTTATTGTATAACATGTTATAAGACTGTCATCTGATGAAGTTGGTTCTTGGTTAGTTAGGTTGGCTTTGTGCATGCTACCTGTGCTGTGAAAAATGTCTGTCCTTTTTTGTATTTGGTGGTGAGCTAACATAAATATATGTGGTGTTTTCGCTGTAAAACATTTTACAAATCGGACATGTTGACTGGATTCACAAGATGTGTATCTTTCATTTGCTGTATTGGACTTGTTAATGTGTGAAAGTTAAATATTTCTCAAAAATATTTTTTGAATTTGGCGCTCTGCCTTTTCAGTGGAATTCTGGGAGGAGTTCCGCTAGCGGAACCCCGGTGCCAGACAGGTTAATGTGTGAAAGTTAAATATTTCTAAAAAATATCTTTTGAATTTCGCGCCCTGCACTTGGACGGGCTGTTGTCATATTGAGCCCGACACCGGCCTGCAGCCATAAAAGGTTAAAGGAGTGGGACACAAATCCGGACACTAATAATAAATCCCACTATGCCCTCAGATGAACCATCAAACAGGCAACGCGTCAATACAAGACTAAGATCGAATCCTACTACATCGGCTCTGACACTCGTCGGATGTGTCAGGGCTTGCAAACTATTACGGACTACACAGGGAAATCCAGCCGTGAGCTGCCCAGTGACACGAGCCTACCAGACAGGCTAAATGCCTTTTATGCTCGCTTCGAGGCAAGCAACACTGAAGAATGCATGAGAGCACCAGCTGTTCCGGGAAGATTGTGTGATCACGCTCTACGTAGACGATGTGAGCAAGACCTGTCTAAATAACTATCGCCCTGTAGCACTCACATCTGTAGCCATGAAATGCTTTGAAAGGCTGGTCATGGTTCACATCATCCCAGAAACCCGAGACCCACTCCAATTCGTATACCGCCCCAGATACACAGATGACGCAATCTCAATCCACTCCACACGGCCCCTTCCCAGCTGGACAAAAGATACACCTACAATGGTTCTTCCTTTAAAAGTTGCATCATACTGCAGCACACCTTGTGGGCTGCTGCAGAATTCTATGGCACGTTATTTAATTAGCCATTGTTACCATTTGTGCTAGTTTGACCACCAGAGGGCATCTTTGAGAAGCATTTGATAGCCTTCAATATTGGCTGTACTAGAGAATTTAAAAAAAGATTGTAAGAACATAGTATATGGGATGGATTTTAAGAAATGTAGCTTCATTATTTTGACTAATAATGTGGTGTTTCTATTCCAATATAAAATAAAACCCTCGGGGTTTCCGTTAGGATAGAACGGAAAATATAGAATGTAAAATATGGTGCTGTACAATGTGAAGGCCGGGAGTAGGCTACAGTACTAAGAGCATAACATTTCCACACCCTAATTGTAGTCTAACCAATGCCCAAACGGAGATTCAGTGAAAATAAAAATCTCATTGATTTATCAAGACCAGTCACCATGCTTGTCTCTAAGCAGTGCGAAACGGTGCTGAAATAGTTTACCACAGCAGGTAGGCTATTGCTTCAAATCCTATTGCTTCTATCTTCAATATGCTTTTTAAATAAATAAGACTTACACCACTTTTAACAACACATTACTCAACACTAGTGAAAATCATGTCCCCTATATTTTTTTCAATGACGTGACTCTCAGCCAATAATTCGATTTAGAGGATTGGAGGATTCTAAATTAATATCTACGGGGCAATTTTCGTTCTGCAAATCTGATCTGTGAGAATATCTAGAGGGGCTTTTATATCATTCTAAATGAATTAATAATAATTGTGCACCACACTATGGGACTCCCAATCACAGTCAGATGTGATACAGCCTGGATTCAAACCAGGGACTGTAGTGATACCTCTTACACTGGGATGCAGTGCCTTAGACCACTGCGCCACTCGGGAGCCGTGACCGATATGACCAAAATATATTGTCCTGCTAACAGCCCACCCTAGATTTTTTTTGGCAGAATTCACAGCCTGCGAAAAACAGTGTTAAAACCTCTTGAAGCTAGGATAAAAAACGTTCCCAAAGTAAACTGCCTATTTCTCAGGCCCAGAAGATGGAATATGCATATAATTGGCAGATTAGGATAGAAAACACTATAAAGTTTCCAAAACTGTCAAAATATTGTCTGTTAGTATAACAGAACTGATATTGCAGGCGAAAACCTGAGGAAAATCCAACCAGGAAGTGCTGTTTTTCTGAAACTACTCTGTTCCATTGCAAGCCTATCCTCCATTTAAAGGGATATCAAGCAGATTCCTTTCCCTATGGCTCGCACAGGGTGTGAACAGTCTTTAGACATAGTTTCAAGCTTTTATTCAGAAAAATTAGTGAGAATGATCACATCGCGTGAGTGGATAGCCAGATGTCCTTAGATTTGTTCATGCGCGCGCCACTGGTAGCGAGACATTTTCTTTCTCTCTTGTATTGAAAAGTTTACCGTCCGGTTTAAATATTATCGATTTTTAATTGTAAAAACAACCTGAGGTTTGATTATAAAAAACGTTTGACATGTTTCTACGAATTTTACGGATACTATTTGGAATTTTCGTCTGCCCGTCGTGACCTGCACGAGGCTGTGGATTATTCAACAAAACGCGCCAACCAAATGGAGGTTTTTGGATATAAAAATAATCTTTATCGAACAAAAGGAACATTTATTGTGTAACTGGGAGTCTCGTGAGTGCAAACATCCGAAGATTATCAGAGGTAAGCGATTAATTGTATTGCTTTTCTGACTTTCGTGACCAATCTACTTTGCTGCTAGCTGTTTGTAATGTTTTGTCTACTGAGAGCTGTCCTCACATAATCACATAATTTGCTTTCGCTGTAAACCTTTTTTGAAATCTGACACGCCAGGTGGATTAACAACAAGCTAAGCTGTGTTTTGGTATATTGCACTTGTTATTTCATGAAAATGTAATATTTTTAGTAATTTAATTTGAATTTGGCACTCTGCAATTCAGCGGATGTTGACCAAAATGATCCCGCTAAAGGGATTGGTGCGCCAAGAGTTAATAATAATAATAATACCTTTCCTACTTCCACATGTTAAAGGTTCCAATTAATTAGTATATTTGAGTTTAACCACAATATTTGTTGTGTTTTTTGTTCTGTCTTTTCTGGTGGATTAAACTGAAATTCCAACCAATCACGGCCGATTGTGATACAGCCAACCTAACTAAGAAATACATTTGAAGGTGCAATTCTCCCCTTACCTTCCTTCTTGGCAAGAGTCTATTGTCCTGTTAATAGCCCATAATGGCGCTGTACAACGTGATCGGTCGGGAGTAGGCTACAGTACTACTGTAAGAGCAAAATAATCCTAACATTTCCTCACCCTAATTTTAGTCTAACTTTCTCTTAGAATAAAAACCTTAGTGTAACCACAGTTTTAGTAAGTAATACTGACGAGTAGTAACAAAAAAAGAAGTTACAAAGGAATAGCAATTCTTACACTATTGTTCTAAATTCAATCACCTTCTTCATCCTCATCATTCAGTTCATTGAAATTCAATTTTGAAGTTGTGCACAATTATCAGTTTCTATTTTGTTTATGTCGCCCATTCATTGTCAGTTAGAGACACAGTAGCGCCTTAGGACCCAACAGTATAATCAGTGCTCTAACTCCCCCTTGCGCTGGTCTGGAGCAATGAAGTAGTGATGCAGGGCACTGTACTAAACCACAAATTTCCTCTAAGTCCCGCAGCATAATCGCAAAACTTTTAGTTGAGCAACCACTGTATGTGAGAATGCTGTTCATTGACTTCAGCTCAGCTTTCAACACCATAGAGCTCACAAAGCTTATCACTAAGCGAAAGACCCTGGGACTAAACATCTCCCTTTGCAACTGGATCATGGACTTCCTGACGGGCCGCCCCCAGGTGGTAAGGGTAGGTAACAGCACATCTGCCATGCTGATCCTCAACACAGGGGCCCCTCAGGGGTGTGTGCTTAGTCTCCTCCTGTATTCCCTGTTCCCCCATGACTGCATGCTCAAGCATATAGTTTGCTGACAACACAATGGTGGTAGGCCTCATCACCAACAACGATGATACAGCCTATAGAGGGGAGGTCAGAGACCTGGCAGTGTGGTGACAGGACAACAACCTCTCCCTCAACGTGAGCAAAACAAAGGAGATGATCATGGAATACATTGACCACCCCCGACCCCTTTGTTTTTACACTGATGCTACTCTTTGTTTATTATCTACATATTGTTACTTTACTCCTACCTACATGTACAAACTGCCTTGATTAACCTGTACCACCTTACATTGACTCAGTACCGGTACCCCCTGTATATTGGGGAGGCAGGTAGCCTAGTGGTTAGAGAGTTGGGCCAGATCGAATCCCCAAGCTGACGAGGTAAAAAACTGTTGTTCTGCCCCTGAACAAGGCAGTTAACCCAAGCTGTCATTGTAAATAAGAATTTCTTCTTAACTGACTTACCGAGTCAAAAATATGCCCTCATTATTGTTATTTTATTGTGTTACTTAATTTTTTTAACTTTAGTTTATTTCGTAAATATTTTCTTTAAAATGAATTGCTGGTTAAGGGCTTGTAAGTAATCATTTCACGGTAAGGTCTGCTACACCGGATGTATTCGGCGCATGTGACAAATACAATTTGATTTGATTTGAAACAGATTCCACTGCACTTTTGCATTCATGTAAGTGCTTTAGAGTTTTCTACACACTTTTACGGTATTGATTATATAAATACATAGGTTCTATTAGTCTTTAAATACATCACACTAGAGTACATAATTTAGAACCTATTTAAAGTGCCTCATCAAATGTTCAAAGCCCTTCCACTTACTTTCCATCCTTCCACCTAGCACAAATCACAAACACATAGACCTGTGTTCTCTTGTTGCCTGACTCGTGACATTACTTGCAGTTCCGTTCAGCCACTGGAACCGCAGGCGAGCCTCTGGAATTATTGACATTTCTATCCAAGGGTGAGCATGAGTATAAAATATATTTAAACACATTAATTGAGTAGCCACCTCGGAACGGCTGACTGATTTGGTAGCCTGTGGCTGTCCACTGTGGATGTGAATTATTTATCAGGATAAGTTTGTTTGTTAGGCCAAGAGAGAGACCTGAGAAAAAGGGAAATGGTAGGGAGTGAGAGAAAGCGGAGAGCGGGTTAGAAAGGTGTGTGGGAGAGAGAGAGATGGCGAGAGGAAGGGAGGGATGGAGAGAGAGGGGGGTTAAGGAGTTAGGGAGAGGGAGGGAGAGTGTGTGGGTGAGACAGAGAGAGAGGCCAGAGGGAGAGGAGAGAAGTAGAGACAGAGGGGGGGCACAGAGAGATATAGAGATGAATAGAGACTGGAGAAGTAGAGAGCGGTTGAGAGAGAGAGAAAGAGAGACAAAGACAGAGAGGTGAGACAGAGAGGAGGAAGGGCCTTTCAAACAAACGTCATATTATTTACTGATCTGGCTGTCGGTCTCTGTCTGTCTCCCACTCTCTTTGAATAAGCCTAAATATTTTAGATTATATTCACTTATGGTCTGCAAGCATCCAGAAGTCAGAAAGTGATTGAGATTAGAAATGTATATTAGAATTGAAAGTGAACATGGATGCCTTGGTTGTTAATTGTCATAATCGTTTGTTATGTCTAAATCTGGTCTTTTTCCTCTTGCTCTCTTGTTTCTTCAGTGCTTTGACTGTAAAGTACAGAAGCAAAACAAATTTGTATGTATTGTTGCACACATCTCATCTACACTACACTTGTATTTATTTGTCCATCTGTTACAACTGGAATGTGTGTTTTGCTCTCCTCTCACCCCCCCAGACACGAACACGAACACACACACACACACACACACACACACACACACACACACACACACACACACACACACACACACACACACACACACACACACACACACACACACACACACACACACACACACACACACACACACACACACACTACTAAGATCTGTTCCTATCTCCCACAGACGTTCTAATATAATCTCCCAGATGCTAACCAGCAGACAAATGTCACTCTCTGTGCATCTGCATGGGCTTTGGACAGCTATGGGTGGCAATGTTCTTTAAGACCGTAAAGTGCTTTTTTACCCTTGACCTTTTCTGTCCTCTTTCTTGATATTGGAGTTGCAGAGTGACATTAGTTGATATTATGAGTCAAATTTGAACTCTTCCTGTGGCTGGTCTAGTGGTAGATCTGCTACCTCTGGACCACATAATGCCCCTACGTACAGTGTTTCAATTCCCTGTTTGATTTCTCCTATGACTTTCTGAACTGTATCCCTCTCACTGTCTCTCCATCTACATTTCTAACCTGTATCTGTCAATAAAGCCTGGGAAAAAAATATGAGTCACATTTTCTTAGGCCAGGACTCATTCGAAACCGCATTGTTCCCAGGTGCACGGCACTGTAGAAAAGCAGCCTTTTAAAGGCAATTTCTTTCATGTTCGCAAAGATCGCATTAAACGGTAAACACTGCGGATGATGGCTCAGGAAAAAATAACTTTTATAAGTCAAGTGCAGTGTGCTTGTCGACAATGTCAAATTAGTCATATTTTCTGAATGAATTCCGCTTTCAGAATGAATCCCGAATGAAGCTTTAGTACAGTGACTAAAGCCAACGTAAGTAAAATAATCACGTTATGTGGTATTTTGAATGGAGCATCCCCGACCTAAAGGAAGACAGGATATTGAATGTGCCATCGAAAACATCTCCTGCAAGCTCTTTTCCATTCACTTTTACTCCTCGTAGAGGGACACTTCCTGGATGATCATACAGTGTATGAATCCCTGCCACAGTCTCGCTAAATTGTAGGTTTTAGCCATTGGTGCTATCACGGCTGCCTTAGCAGTACCTGCTGAATGGTAGAATGTTGACCCTCTTCTATGGATTGGGTTGACATACAAAAATACCTACAGTACATACTGTAGAAGCACCCAAATTACCTTGCAAACACAGTTTCAAGGTATTCGTCACATGCTTCGTAAAATAAGTGAAATGCTTACTTATGGGCCCTTCCCAATAATGCAAAGAGAATGAAAATAGATACATAATAATAAATATACACAGTGTGCCAGTACTGAATCAATGTGCAGGGGTAGGAGGTAATTGAGATAGATATGTACCAGTGGAGGCTCCTCAGAGGAGGAAAGGGAGGACCATCCTCCTCAGTAAATGTCAAATAAAAAAATAATAATTGTGAAACATTAAAAAAGTTATCATTTTTAGATAAAACTATACAAAATATAATCACGTCCCCAAATAATTGATTGAAACACACTGTTTTGCATAGAATGTCTATAGTAGCCTCAACACCATTCTGTAGGGTAGCAACATGGTGTAGCCGGAGGACAGCCGGCTTCCGTCCTCCTCTGGGTACATTGACTTCAATACAAACCCTAGGAGGCTCATAGATCTCACCACCTTCCATAGACTTACACAGTAATTATGACAACTTCCGGAGCTCTTACAGCATGGACTGACATGTTGTTCACCCAATTAAAGGACAGTGGTGGAAAAAGTACCAGTCTGTCATACTCGAGTACAAGTAAAGATACCTTAATAGAAAATGACTCAAGTCAAAGTCACCCAGTGAAAATCTACTTGAGTAAAAGTCTAAAAGTATTTGGTTTAAAATATACTTAAGTTTCAAAAGTAAAAGTAGAAATAATTTAAAATTCCTTATATTAAGCAAACCAGATGGCACATTTTCCTTATTTTTTTTTTTACAGAAGCCAGGGGCACACTCCAACAATCAGACATCATTTACAAACGAAGCATGTGTGTTTAGTGAGTCCACCAGATCAGAGGCAGTAGGGATGACCAGGGATGTTTGGATGATAAGTGCATGAATTTGACTATTTTCCTGTCCTGGTAAGCATTCAAAATACTTTTGGGTCTCAAGGTAAATGTATGGAGTAAAAAGTACAATATTTTCTTAAGGAATGTAATGAAGTAAATGTAAAAAGTATTCAAATATATAAATAGTACAGTAAAGTACAGATACCCCAAAAAACTACTTAAGTAGTACTTTAAAGTATTTTTTATTAAGTACTTTACACCACTGTCAAAGGATCAGAGAATTAATCTAGTACTGAAAGCATAAGCTACAGCTAGTTAGCATTGCAGTGCATAACATGTGGTGAGTAGATCAAAGAGAGAGAAAGACAATAGTTGAACAGTTTTGAACAAATGCTTTTCGTCCAAAATGAAGGAGAAGCAAGAGAGAAATAGAGAGAGAGAGAAACTTTCAGTTTCACTTACTTAGCTGGACCTGGGGATTGTGAAAAGACCCCTGGTGGCATGTCTGGTGGGGTAAGTGTGTGTGTGTGTCAGTGGTGTGTGTAAGTTGACTATGCAAACAATTTGCAATTTCCAACACATTAATATTTCTTATAAAACAAGAAGTGAAGTAGTCAGTCTTTCCTCAACTCTCAGCCAAGAGAGACTGGCATGCATAGTATTAATATTAGCCTTCTGATTACAATGAAGAGCAAGACATGCCACTCTGTTCTGGGTGAGCTGCAGTTTAACAAGGCCTTTCTTTGCTATGACTGGACAATAATCAAGATAAGACAAAACTAGAGCCTGCAGGACTTGCTTTGTGGAGTGTGGTGTCAAAAAAGCAGATCATCTCTTTATTACAGACAGACCTCTCCCCATCTTTACAACCATTGAATCTATATGTTTTGACCATGACAGTTTACAATCTAAGGTAACATAAAGTAATTAAATCTACGATAATAGATAATTTCAATAAGCATTTTTCTACAGCTGGCCATGCTTTCCGCCTGGCTACCCCTACCCCGGTCAACAGCTCTGTACCCCCTTTGTACCCCCCACAGCAACTTCCTCATTTCTCCCCTATTTCTTCTTCACCCAAATCCAGATAGCTGATGTTCTGAAAGAGCTGCAAAATCAATACCCCTACAAATCAGCTGGGCTAGACAATCTGGACTCTCTTTCTAAAATTATCCGCTACAATTGTTGCAACCCCTATTACTAGCCTGTTCAACCTCTCTTTCGTATCGTCTGAGATCTTTAAAGATTGGAAAGCTGCCGCGGTCATCCCCCTCTTCAAAGGGGAAGACTCTAGACCCAAACTGTTACAGACCCATATCTATCCTACCCTACCTTTCTAAAGTCTTCAAAAGCAAAGTTAACAAACAGATCACCGACCATTTTGAATCGCACCGTACCTTCTCCGCTATGCAATCTGGTTTCCGAGCGGGTCATGGGTGCATCTCAGCCACGCTCAAGGTCCTAAACGATATCATAAATGCTATCGATAAAAGCCAATTCTGTGCAGCCGTCTTCAAAAGCCAAGGCTTTCAACTGTGTCAATCACCGCATTCTTATCGGCAGACTCAACAGCCTTGGTTTCTCAAATGACTGCCTCGCCTGGTTCACCAACTACTTCTCAGAGAGTTCAGGGTGTCAAATCGGAGGGCCTCTTGTCCGGACCTCGGGCAGTCTCTATGGGGGTGCCACAGGGTTCAATTCTCGGGCTGATTCTTTTCTCTGTATACATCAATGATGTCGCTCTTGCTGCTGGTGATTCTCTGATCCACCTCTACGCAGACGCATTCTGTATACTTCTGGCCCTTCTTTGGACACTATGTTAACAAACCTCCAGACAAGCTTCAATGCCATACAACACTCCTTCCATGGCCTCCAACTGCTCTTAAATGCAAGTAAAACTAAATGCATGCTCTTCAACCGATCGCTGCCCGCAGCAGGTATATTTCACTGGTCATCCCCAAAGCCAACTCCTCCTTTGGCCGCCTTTCCTTCCAGTTCTCTGCTGCAATTTTTTTTCCAAATATCACTGAATCTGGAATCTTATATCTCCCACACTAAATTTAAGCATCAGGTGTCAGAGCAGCTTACAGATCATTGCACCTGTACACAGCCCATCTGTAAATAGCCCACCCAACTACCTCATCCCCATATTGTTTTTGTTTTTTTGCTCCTTTGCACCACAGTATCTCTATTTGCACATTCATCTTCTGCACATCTATCACTCCAGTGTTTAATTGCTAAATTGTAATTATTTTGTCACTATGGCCTATTTATTACCTTACCTCCTTACTACAATTGCACACACTGTATATAGATTTTTCTATTGTGTTATGTATGTTTGTTTATCCCATGTGTTGTTTGTTTCACACTGCTTTGCTTTATCTTGGCCAGGTCGCAGTTGTAATGAGAACTTGTTCTCAACTGGCCTACCTGGTTAAATAAAGGTACAATGTAAAAAAAAAAAAAATAATAATAATTGTCGCCTCAACTTGTTCAACAGTCACACCACTCATTTCCAGATTCAGCTGAGGTCTAGAAATTATGGAATTATTTGAACCAAATACAATGCTCTTAGTTTTAGACATGTTCAGGACCAGTTTATTACTGGCCACCCATTCCAAAACCGACTGTAACTCGTACAACCTGTAATGTAAATTGATATTTATTTGGATTTCATGTAATGGACATACACAAAATATTCCAAATTGGTGAAGTGAAATAAAGGACACGTCTCAAAAAAATCCCCAAAATAAAATACTGAAAAGTTGTGCGTGCATATGTATACACCCCCTTTGCTATGAAGCCCCTAAATAAGATCTGGGAAAAAACAATTACCTTCGGAAGTCACATAATTAGTTAAATAAAGTCCAGCTGTGTGCAATCTAAGTGTCAGATGATCTCAGTATACAGTTGAAGTCGGAAGTTTACATACACTTAGGTTGGAGTCATTAAAACTTGTTTTTCAACCACTCCACAAATTTCTTGTAAACAAACAATAGTTTTGGCAAGTGGGTTAGGACATTACGTTGTGCATGACACAAGTCATTTTTCCAACAATTGTTTACAGACAGATTATTTCAATTATAATTCACTGTGTCACAGTTCCAGTGGGTCAGAAGATTACATACACTAAGTTGACTGTGCCTTTAAACAGCTTGGAAAATTCCCAAAAATTATGTCATGTCTTTAGAATCTTCTGATAGGCTAATTTACATCATTTGAGCCAATTGGAGGTGTACCTGTGGGTATATTTCAAGGCCTACCTTCAAACTCAGTGCCTCTTTGCTTGACGTCATGGGAAAATCAAAAGAAATCAGCCAAGACCTCAGAAAAATAATTGTAGACCTCCACAAGTCTGGTTCAACCAAACGCCTGAAGGTAGCGCGTTCATCTGTACAAACAATAGTACGCAAGTATGAACACCATGGGGCCATGCAGCCGTCAAACCGCTCAGGAAGGAGACGCGTACTGTCTCCAAGAGATGAACTGTTGTGCGAAAAGTGCAAATCAATCCCAGAACAAGAGCAAAGGACTTTGTGAAGATTCTGAAGGAAACAGGTACAAAAGTATCTATATCCACAGTAAAATGAGTCCTATATTGACATAACCTGAAAGGCCGCTCAGCAAGGAAGAAGCCACTGCTCCAAAATCCGCCATAAAAAAACCAGACTACGGTTTGCAACTGCACATGTGGACAAAGATCGTACTTTTTGGAGAAATGTCCTCTGGTCTGATGAAGCAAAAATAGAACTGTTTGTCCATAATGATCATCGTTATGTTTGGAGGAAAAAGGGGGAGGCCTACAAGCCGAAGAACACCATCCCAACCGTGAAGCACAGGGGTGGCAGCATCATGTTGTGGGGGTTCTTTGCTGCAGAAGGAACAGATGCACTTCACAAAATAGATGGCGTCATGAGGAAGGACAATTATGTCAATATATTGATGCAACAACTCAAGACATCAGTCAGGAAGTTAAAGCTTGGTCACAAATGGGTCTTCCAAATGGACAATGACCCCAAGCATAGTTCCAAAGTTGTGGCAAAATGGCTTAAGGACAACAAAGTAAAGGTATTGGAGTGGCCATCACAAAGCCCTGACCTCAATCCTATAGAACATTTCTGGGCAGAACTGGAAAGCATGTGCGAGCAAGGAGGACTACAAACCTGACTCAGTTACACCAGCTCTGTCAGGAGGAATGGGCCAAAATTCACCCAACTAATTGTGGGAAGCTTGTGAAAGTCTACCAGAAATGTTTGACCCAAGCTAAACAATTTAAAGGCAATGATCCCAAATACTAATTGAGTGTATGTAAACTTCTGACCCATTGGGAATGTGATGAAAGAAATAAAAGCTGAAATAAATCATTCTCTCTACTATTATTCTGACATTTCACATTCTTAAAATAAAGTGGTGATCCTAACTGACCTAAGACAGGGTATTTTTACTAGGATTAAATGTCCGGAATTGTGAAAAACTGAGTTTAAATGTATTTGGCTAAGGTGTATGTAAACTTCCAACTTCAACTGTAGATACACCTGTTCTGAAAGGCCCCACAGTCTGCAACACCACTAAGCAAGGGGCACCACCAAGCAAGTGGCACCATGAAGACCAAGGAGCTCTCCAAACAGGTTAGGGATAAAGTTGTGGAGAAGTACAGATCAGGGTTGAGTTGTAAAAAAATATCTGATACTTTGAACATCCCACGGAGCACCATTAAATCCATTATTAAAAATTTGAAATACCAAAACTCACGGACCAGGCAAGGAGCGCATTAATCAGAGAGGCAACAAAGAGACCAAAGATAACCCTGAAGGAGCTGCAAAGCTCCACAACGGAGATTGGAGTATCTGTCCATAGGACCAATTTAAGCCGTACACTCCACAGAGCTGGGCTTTACGGAAGACTGGCCAGAAAAAAGCCATTGCTTAACCTCTTGACGCTAGGGATCAGATTTTTTTTTTTCCTTAAAATATCATTCCCAAGGTAAACGGACATTTTCTCTGGCCCAGATCGTAGAATATGCATATAATTTACAGATTAGGATAGAAAACACTCCAGAGTTTCCAAAATTGTCAAAATATTGTCTGTGAGTATAACAAAACGTATTCTGCAGACGAAAACCTGAGAAAATATAACCCGGAAGTGATAATTTAAAAAATACTGTTTCCTGGACCGTCTATCCTCCATTTAAAGGGGTATCAACCAGATTCATTTTCCAATGACTTCCTCAGGCTGTGACCAGGCTTTAGACATAGTTTCAGGCTTTTATTTTGAAAAATGAGCGAGATGTTTCAAAAGAGGTCAGGTGTCCTCTGAATAGTTTCTGCGCGCGAGAGAGGGGCTCCTCATTTTCCCTTTCTCTCTTAAAGAATAGGTTATGGTCCGGTTGAAATATTATCGATTATGTTTGTTAAAAACAACCTGTCGAACGGAACAAGGCTTTGGTTTTCTCAACATAATGCGCAACCCAAATGGCGTTTTTTTGTGATAAAAGTAATATTTATTGAACAAAAATAACATTTGTTGTGTAACTGGGAGTCTCGTGAGTGGAAACATCCGAAGATTATCAAAGGTAAGCGATTAATTTTATTGCTTTTCTAACTTTCGTGACCATGCTAATTTGGGGCTAGCTGTTGTAGCATTGATTGCTACACTCACAAAAGCTTGGATTTCTTTCGCTGTAAAGTATATTTTCAAAATCTGACACGATAGGTGGATTAACAACAAGCTAAGCTGTGTTTTGGTATATTTCACTTGTGATTGCATGATTATAAATATTTATGCATTTGGCGCCCTGCAATTCTAGCGGTTGTTTAGGAAAGTGATCCCGTAAAAGGGATCCATATCGCAGAGAAGTTAAAGAAAAAAAGAAGCAAACATGTTTGGTGTTCGCCAAAAGGCATGTGGGAGACTCCCCAAACATATGGAAGAAGGTACTCTGGTCAGATGAGACTAAAATTTTGTTTTTTGTCCATCTAGGAAAACGTTATGTCTGGCGCAAATCCAACACATCTCATCACCCCGAGAACAACATCCCCACAGTGAAGCATGGTGGTAGCAGCATCATGCTAAGGGGATGTTTGTCATCGGCAGGGACTTGGAAACTGGTCAGGATTGAAGGAATAATGGATGGAACTAAATTGAGGGAAACCTGTTTCAGTCTTCCAGAGATTTGAGACTGGGACGGATGTTCACCTTCCAGCAGGACAATGACCCTAAGAATACTGCTAAAGCAACACTCAAGTTTTTTAAGGGGAAACATTTAAATGTCTTGGAATGGACTAGTCAAAGCCCAGACCTCAATCCAATTTAGAATCTGTGATATGACTTAAATATTGCTGTACACCAGCGGAACCAATCCAACTTGAAGGAGCTGGAGTTTTTCATTGAAGAATGGGCAACAATCCCAGTGGCTAGATGTTCCAAGCTTATAGAGACATACTCCAAGAGACTTGCAGCTGTAATTGCTGCAAAAAAAGGTGGCTCTGCAAAGTATTGACTTTGGGGGGTGAATAGTTATTTACACTCAAGTTTTCTGTTTTTTTTTTGTCTTATTTCTTGTTTGTTTCAAAATAAAAAATATTTTGCATTTTCAAAGTTGTAGGCGTTGTGTAAATCAAATGATGCAAAACCCCAACAAATCAATTTTAATTCCAGGTTGTATGGCAACAAAATAGGAAAAATGGCAAGGGGGTAAATACTTTCGCAAGCCACTGTATATGGTTGAATCACCAGCATACATGGATTGCACCAGCACACATGCTTTGTTTTATGCCAGTAGCAGGTCATTGGTAAAAATAGAAAAGAGTAGAGGGCCTAGAGATCTGCCCTGCGGTACACCGCACTTTAAATGTTTTACATTAGAGAAGCTTCCAGGGATAGGGGGCAGTATTTTCACGTCTGGATGAAAAGCGTGCCCAAAGTAAACTGCCTGTTACTCAGGCCCAGAAGCTAGGATATGAATAATTGGTAGATTTGGATAGAAAACACTCTAAAGTTTCTAAAACTGTTAAAATAATGTCTGTGAGTATAACATAACTGATTTGGCCTGGGAAACCCCGAGGACAACCATCCAGGGGAAAAAAATTGAGGTCATAGTATTTCCCAATGGATTTCTATGGGAAGCCCTATTTAATAGGAACCTGGTTGCAGTTCCTATGGTTTACACTAGATGTCACCAGTCTTTAGAAATTGTTCGATGTTTTTCTTTTGAGAAATTAAGAAGTAGGGCTGTTCATTGTAATGTGTCACTCCAGGTGGACTCTAGTGTTTGGTGCACGTGACCTGGAACGCGCTTCACGTTGTTTTTATCCAGTATTGGAAACAGTTTATCCCGTCTTAAATTTGATTGATTATTTACATTTTAGGATACCTTAGGTTGGATTAGGAACGTTGTTTGAAATGTTTGGACCAAGTTTACAGGTAACTTATTAGATACTTTGTAGTCATGTTGGGCGAGTTGGAACCGGTGTATTTCTGAATCAAACGCGCCAAATAAATTGACATTTTGGGGATATAAAGAAGGAATTTATTGAACAAAACGACCATTCATTGTGTCACTGAGAAATTTGGGATTGCAAAAACAAGAAGGTCTTCGAAGGTAAGGCATTTATTATATTGTTATTTCTGACTTTTGTGTCGCCACCTTACTTGTTGAAAATTATTTTCATGTGTTTGTATGTGGGGCGCTGTCCTCAGATAATCGAACGGCTTTCGCCGTAAAGCCTTTTTGAAATCTGACACTGCGGCTGGATTAACAAGAAGTTATGCTTTATTTTGATGTATTACACTTATATTTTCATGAATATTGATATTTATGTAGTTTGAATTTGGCGCTCTGCAATTTCACTGGATGTTGTCAAATCAATCCCGCTAAAGTGATTGGCGCGCGAAGGGATCACTAACAGGTTAATGAAAAGTACTATTAGATAGATATATAGCAGAGGTTGAAAAACCATAAGTCATGTTATCTCAACAACGGGTTATGGTCAATAATATCAAAGCCTGCACTTAAATCTAACAGTACAGCTCCCACAATAATCTTATTATCAATTTCTTTCAACCAATCATCAGTCATTTGTGTCAGTGCATTGTATTTGGTCAAACACATTTTTTCCCAATAGTTTGCTAAGAGCTGGTAGCAAGCTGATAGGTCTGCTGTTAGAACCAGTAAAGGCCGCTTTACCACTCTTGGGTAGCGGAATGACTTTGGCTTCCCTCCAGGCCTGAGGAGAAAGACTTTCCTCTTGGCTCAGATTAAAGATATGACAGATAGGAGTGGCTATAGAGTCAGCTACCATCCTCAGCAGCATTCCATCTAAATTGTCAATGCCAGTCATGTTTCCACCTCTCCTACACTAACTTTACAAAATACAAACTTTATTTATGCTTGAGTATGATGGCTCACTGTACGTTGTTGGCATTTCCTGCCTAAATTTGCCCACTTTGCCATTTAAGTTATCATTAAAATAATTGGCAACATCAAATTGTTTTCTGATGAATAAGCCATCTGATTCGATGAAAGATAGAGTTGAATTTGTCTTTCTTTCCATAATTTGATTTAAAGTACTCAAGTTTTTTTTTTTTCTTCATGGATTCCAGAATTCTTCTTTTGTTGAGTTTAGTCACATCATTTCTAAATTCTCTGTAAGTCAGCCAGTCAGATGTGTCGCCAGACTTATTATCCACTCCTTTTGCCCCATTACTTTCAACCATACAGTTTTTCAACAGTTCTAACAGTCAGTTTATAAACAGGTGCATGTTAATCAATCATTGGAAGAAGCAATTTCGTAAATTCATCAAGTGCAGAATCTGGATGCTCCTTATTAATCACATCAGACCAACAAATATTTTTTACGCCATCCACATACTGTAAGAATCAGAGCAAAATCTTGTGTATGATCTCTTACACACTATTTTGGTCCAGCTTTTGGAACATTGGCTTCCTGGATACAGCCACTATATTGTGATCACTGCATCCAGTGGTTACGGATACAGCTGGACCATGATAGATCCTTAGTGATGTGAACACCAAGGAACTTGAAGCTCTCGACCTGCTCCACTAAAGCCATGTTGATGTGAATGGGGGAATGCTTGGCCCTCCGTTTTCTGTAGTCCACGATGAGCTCCTTTGTCTTGCTGTCATTGAGGGAGAGGTTGTTGTTCTGACACCACACTGCCAGGTCTTCGACCACCTCCCTATAAGCTGTCTCATCATTGTCGGTGATCAGATGGTTTTGGAATTGTGCACGGCCACACAGTCGTGGGTGAACAGGGACTACAGGAGGGGACTAAGCAGGAGGGACCTAAGCATGCACCCCTGATGGGCCCCCGTGTCCCATAGGTTGCCATCTAATCCAAGACCTTTGTAAGACATGAAGGAGGCAATAAAGTAATCCAGCAACCTGTTCGCTGACCATGGCCAAAGGAATACTCAGAAGATGCAAAGAAAGTCCAATCGGCATTAGAAAGTTGAATCCACAATCATAAAAGAAGAATGGTTATGTGCATGTGAAGAATAAATCTTTGGAAGTTTTCTCTACATGTTTTGATGCAGTTATGTGTAATTGAAAGGTTGAGTTCACTGAAACATCAAATTGATGTTGAAAAGCCTACTTTATCAAAATATGTGATTATTGGGGTATTAGAGCCCCTTGAGATGACCCTATCTCGCTCTCTCATGCATGAACGCACAGCAACTAGCGGAGGGGAGACAAACTGCCCTCTGACCATTTATCAAAGCTAATAGGTCATAGTTTACAGCCTGACACGGGACATACATCATAGAGTCTGACTCGTGCACGGGAAGAATAGGAGAAGAGGCGTGACGACCAGAGCCTCTTATAGATTATGTGATGTCAGCAACATTCCGCGGAAACCCGCTCACTCATATTCCATCTCTCAAGTTCTCGCATAAAGGAGAGATACACAGAAATGTTACTAAACCTTGTGAGGTACAACCAGGGGTGTATTCACTAGGAACCAAACGGAAGCAAACAGGCTAAAACTGAACTTCCAAGAAGAAATGCTCATTTTAATTGAAAAGGTTTTTCTATGCAGTGCACTAATGAAAACACCCCTGAGTACTGCATTTGTCAGCTTGTTCATGACTAGTTTTGCCATAGTTTGACTGTTGGCAAGGATGATTCTGAATTTAATTATACCATAGAGGCTCAACACAGAAATGTGGTTTAATATGAATCAATTATGTTAGATACTTTCACTTCTTTCAATCCAATAATTTCTTATCTGTATTTTCACTTGTAACCTTTATCCAGGTGCTAGTCCAGCGGTCTAAACCGGCAATGCAGTTTAAAAAATTTTTTTTACGTTTGCTTCCGCTTTGATATTCATATTCCCATTTTCACTGCAGTGGATTTTCATTTCTGTCTTCGTACCCATTATAATACTATGTTGCCAAGCAATAACTCCCCACATTTCCCCTTCATTCCTATTCTAATGACATGCCAAATTACATTGAGACTACATGCTGATACAATCAATAGGTAAATTGACCCCACACCCATGCTAATAGCACGAATGTAAATGCAGCCCACATGCAGTCTCCCTGTATACCACGTTTCATTAAAAAAACGTCCTTACATCTAAAGAAAGCTGGCATACAATTCAACATTGTTCATCAATGATGGAGATCTATGAAGGGAAGTACAGGTGTTAAAATAGGCTACCACTTTGTTTTAATAGTCCCTACAAATGTTCAGGATAGTCCCTACAGTTAATTTCATATAACAATACAAAGTTACATGTTACATTATCACGCTCCTCATTACCATTCTGTAATGAGACATTGTACAATGACCACAGACCATTGCCACTGGAAGTAGGAAAACAATTAATTGTTGCACAAAAGTAGTGCATTGAGCCTTTACTATTCCTGCACTAGTGGACCGATATAGCCGTCTGTAGCGCGGGCCCAAAAAGTAATTCAGCGCAGACCAAACATTCTCAGCAGCTCACTTTATTAAACGCCATGTTCCACTAGATTTTACTAGAAATGTACATAGTATCAATTGGTACTTTCTGGTACTTACTTCAAAGAACTCTGCACAATTGGTAACTACCTGGTAGAAAATGTTTCCTTAATGAATCCCAAAGCAACAAACAAGTAATTCACAGGTCATAACTCTTACAATTTTACCATGTGCTTTCAAGTAAATATTGGTCATTTTCTGTATTGTAAAATAAAGTGCGACCGAAATAATTTCTCCTCGTACAGGATCATTCAGATCCAGTAGTTTGATAATTATACTGTATATGTGAATCTATATCTAACGGTATCAATATTGGCCTCTATTCCCAGCAATTTTATATTCCTGTATGGATGATTGGTAGGGCTCGTTTCAGTCAGGCAGCCAGGCAGGCAGGTTCCATTAACATTTAATATGACCCAGTGCATAGATTCTCATTAATGGTCACCCACAGGGCTGGCTCAGGCTTTTATGGACACAAGATACTGAAAACTTTCATATGGCAGTACTCTCTGCATACAAATAAGAACATAGTCACAAACTGCAGTCACCATCTCCGTACAGTGCCCCTCCTCGATGTCTGGTGAATGCTACTGAATTCCTAATTCAAATGATAAAAGCAATTAATTCTAGGACAGAAGTTTGAAATGATTTCTGTCTTAAATATAGGAGTGGCGATGTGGGTAAAAGAGAGAGGGAGCTGGGAATAAACACACACACTGCGTCGCCCTGATAGTGTCAGTGGCTTGGTAGAGATAGGGGACTGGTGCACTCTTAGAACAAAAGGGGCTGTCTAGAATCTAAAATGGTTCTTGGGCGGTCCCCATAGGAGAACCATTTGAGGAACCTTTTCTGGATCTGGGTTGAACCTTTTTGTGTTCCGTATGGAGCCCTTTCTACAGAGGGTTGTAGATGGAACCCAAAAGGGTTCTGCCTGGACTCAAAAAGGGTTGTCCATATAGAGCCGAAGAACCCTTTTGGAACCCTTTTTTCCTAAGAGTGTGGGTAGGACGGGGAATAACACAAACACTTTAAATATGAACAGAGTTGTAATCTGTTTTCCTGATACTTACAGTAGCGCTTAGCTCTCATGGGAGTGTGTTATTGGGACGGCTTTTCGCTGTACACGCCTTATGTGTATTGAATGGAAAGATCAGCTGAGAAGGCTTGAGATTTCTTGACGGCTCCAAATTTGGCAACCATGAAAATAAAAAGTACTGCTGGGTGCTAGGAACATCTAGCAGGTGAATGAAGCTGATCATAGATTTTTTTGATTTGATGTTTATGTTTCGTGACATATAAAGGTAGCCAGACAACTGTTCAGTGCTTTACATGGTGGTTAAGGTAGCCTACTACAGTAACTTGAACTAATGTTGTGTATATCACAGTCAGGTCTCAAGAAGACAGTATTGAACCTAACAAAGCCATCCTATACATGTCTATTTTAAAAGATTGACTAAATCCCTTATCAAAAGATTTCAGATATAAAACTCAAAATCAGGAAAATTGCAAAAGAGCTTAATTAATTTTATGCACACAATCAAGGTGAAGGGTAGGGCCAAGGTGAAAAATACACTGTCTCTACAGCAGACAAGATTTTCTTTTTAAACATTTAAAACATCCCAGAATTGGCCTTACGTCTTGTCAAATATGCATGTCCATATGTTCCCGAACTCCTGCCCAGTGCATGCCTGGATGTCACTGGTGCACAGGAGCTGTCTGGATTGTGTAAAGTTGGATAACATTGGTATAAGCCGATTCAGGTGCTCAGCTCTAACAGAGCTGAGTACCTCAGTGTGTCCCAAATGGCACCTTATTTCCTTTATAGTGCAGGACGTTTAGTGCACTATATAGGGAAAAGGGTGCCATTTGGGACATATCCAATATATCTGTTGAGATGGAGTGGGGGGTTACAGGGCAAACTCTGCAGAAGGATCATATCCAAATATGAATTATTTTCCAATTCGAGATGACCTGTTGTATGTGCTCTGGCAAGGGGCATTGGAGATGGAATCTAATTCTGAAGTGTTTGGCTACGGATGTGCCTGTGCTCTATTTGATCTGTATGTGGGAATAGTATTGAATTCTACACTGCTATTATTTTAATTGTTTTACTTGCTCGTGGAAATATAGAGCCTGTGTATTCACTGGTATTGAATGAGTCAGGTTGGCTTCTCTTCAGTCTTTCTTTTGAATGATAGCACATGGCTCACAGGACGATAGTGAAACACTGAAATAGAGCCAATGACAAAATATGGGCAATTCCATGACAGCGGAATTACGCTTTGATTCAGTTTTGTCACTTTAAAATGTACAGTCCTTCGGAAAGTATTCAAACCCCTTGACTTTTTCCACATTTTGTAACGTTACAACCTTATTCTGAAATGGATTAAATAAAAAACATTCCTCAGCAATCTACACACAATACCCCATAATGACAAAGAGAAAATGTTGCAAACGAATTAAACATAAAAACCAGAAATACCTTATAAGTATTCAGATCATTTGCTATGAGACTCAAAAATGAGCTCATGTGCATCGTGTTTCCATTGATCATCCTTGTAGAAACATCTCAACTTGATTGGAGTCCACCTGTGGTAAATTCAATTGATTGGACATGATTTAGAAAGGCACACACCTGTCTATATAAGGTCCCACAGTTGACATTGCATATTAGAGCAAAAACCAAGCCATGAGGTTGAAGGAATAGTACCTAGAGCTCCGAGTCAGGATTGTGTCGAGGCACAGATCTGGCGAAGGGTATCAAAAAATGTCTGCAGCATTGAAGGTCCCCAAGAAAACAGTGGCCTCCATCATTCTTAAATGGAAGAAGTTTGGAACCACCAAGACTCTTCCTAAAGCGGGCCGCCCGGCCAAATTGAGCAATGGGGGGAGAAGGGCCTTGGTCAGGGAGGTGACCAAGAACCTGATGATCACTCTGACAGAGCTCTAGAGTTTGTCTATGGAAATGGGAGAACCTTCCAGAAGGACAACCATCTCTGCAGCACTCCACCCATCAGGCCTTTATGGTAGAGTGGCCAGACGGAAGCCACTCCTCACTAAAAGGAACATGACAGCCCGCTTGGAGTTTGCCAAAAGGCACCTAAAGACTCTCCGACCATGAGAAACAAGATTCTCTGGTCTGATGAGACCAAGATTGAACTCTTTGGCCTGAATGCCAAGCGTTACATCTGGAGGAAACCTGGCACCATCCCTACGGTGAAGCATGTGGTGGCAGCATCATGCTGTGGGGATGTTTTTCAGCAGCAGGGACACTAGTCAGGATTGAGGCAAAGATGAATGGCGCAAAGTACAGAGAGATCCTTGATGAAAACCTGCTCCAGAGCGCTCAGAACCTAAGACTGAGGCGAATGTTCACTTCCCAACAGGACAACGACCCTAAGCATACAGCCAAGACAACATGGCTTCAGGACAACTGTTTTTGATTTGTCTTTATGGGGTATTGTGTGTAGATTGATGAGGGGGGGGGGGGGGGGGGGGAACAATTCAATCAGTTTTAGAATAAGGCTGTAACCTAACAAATTGTGAAAAAAATAAAGGTGTCTGAATACTTTCCGAAGCACTGTATGTGGAATAGAGTTCCATTTGAGAGGCACACCCTGACCAGGTAGACAAGGGTTTGAAATAATAACACATCACACAATCCATTGCAGAAATTAACTACTGCTATCTGTTTAAGAAAGTTGAAATGTCTCAGTCAACTTAAACCTCTGTCTTACAATAATACTCTCATCCCCACTCAACATTTATATTTCCAAGAGAAGGCTATTGAATATAAGGAAAGGCTTACTGCTATAGTATTCACTGCCTTAAAGGGCTAGCAGGATGAACCACCACTGTATATGAATTGGCGCCAACAGGAGTGGGCTCTAACTGTAAATGTCATGTAATATTGAAGCATGACTTGATCCAAGTGGAGTGTGAAAATTGCCACGCCATCCTTTTCCATTGCACATATCATTGAATTATAATTGCTCTGAAGGCATGAAATGCATAGAAACAGATTTGTATAATGACTTTCTTTAATATGCTCTTAGGCATGTGCGTCACTGTCCAGTGCCATGTAGAGACCATCTCAATGAGATAAGACGTACAACATCTGTCCTTCTGATTGCAGTATTTAGCATGAACTTTTCTTGAAAACGAATTTGATTGGTTGACCTTCTGTAAAAATTATGCTTTGGATCATAGAAAAATGCATGTATTTTTAACCCCTAATGCTTTGCTTTAATAGTCATTGGGGACCTAAATGATGTAAACTGTCAGCCTAGCCTGTACATTACCTCTGTAGAATTCAGATCAATATGTGCTATAGAAAGCACATACATCCCAAATCCATCCTCTACCGCTGTAAACATTCCAAAACACACACAGTACACAAGCCATTATGTTTCCCCTTTGCAGCATACATGTAGCCCCCTTGGGAATCTCCTCCTGGCTGCTGTTTATTCAGTACGAGGTACCATACATTTTTTTAAATCTCTCCATCTCTCGGCCCAGTCGATCTATCAGGATGTCTGCTTGTGTCAGTTTGTCGAGTGGCGGCGATGTTGTGAATGAGTGATTGTCGGTTGAAACGCCCGTCACTGGGAGCTTCTGCCAAAGCCTGGCCCTGTGTGGCAATGTCAGTAATCAGACTCGTCAATCAGCGCTCCCTGTGAACCTTGTGTCAAATCAAACTTCTCCATTGCTGTAATCTCGGCCCTCCACACTTTGCAATTCACCACAGTGGACGCTCCTGAGAGTCTCGAGCCCCCTCAATAGTTGATGGGCAGAAATTGATGGAAGTCTATGGAGAAATGCCATAAACACCCGAAACCGACACTGTTAAGTTGGTATGCCTGTGTTATGGACATTATGGTCTCCATGACCTTTGTAACTTTGTAACACATTAAAGTAACAGCCATTTAAAAGCAATTGTAACCTTTTATTTCACAGTAACAGTATTTACATGATTCTCCTTTCAACCATGGCCCATGGGCCCGTGGCTTACTAGGTGAGAAGTTGCTTGGGAGTAGGGGGGGTGTTGCTTTAGCAGATAAACAGGCTGTTGCCATGGGAGAGCAATGCCATTGAGCGCTAGAGTAATTATTCAGGAATTGGCATCATCGGTAGCTACAGGAGATGACTTTGCCCTCAAATGAAACACTTTCAATATGCCTTTTATTTAAAGCCTTGATTGCTTTTACTCTTTTCCCATCCCTCCAAAGCCACAAACCCATTTCCTTAATAGCTGATAACACTTTGGTGCTTATTTTGTGGCATCTCCTCGATGGAATGTGCTTACCAGCCCTTGACTAGCGCCTCCTACACACTTTATCCACATTGTAATTTGACATTGGGCATCAACAATGTACAAGCTTCATGAGTACTATGACCCTACAGTCATAAAAACGGACATAACAATGACAACCCACGTCATTCATTCATTACATTATGTAAACCCATTTAAATAGTCATTTCCTGACTTGTCAGTGGCCACATGTCAGCATCAATTAGTGAAAAGGGTTGTGCTGTGGCATGCGATTTACTCATTTCTATATCCTCATGCTCATAAAGAACAACAGAAACAATGTAATATAACTATGTTAAGAGCAGGGCGAGGGCCCATATTGTTTTCTTCGCATTCCTTCTTTGTAGAACCCTGTTGTGAGTACAAAATCATGATTTATTCATACCTTTTTCTACATTTCTTCCCAAATATACACTGGGATGCAATAAATTGCTTCCATGTTCCGGAGCAAATCCATATAATGCAGCGGTCTGGTTATATTATGTGACTAAAATAAACACTTTTTAAAAAAATATAGGGATCCCCCCTCTATAATGTCTCACAGGGAGTAAAGACAGATGAATGTGTTAAATACGTCTATTTTTATACTCCTGGATCATTTGGAAATGTCCCTCTGGGCAGTGCACAACATTTCAACGTGGATAATTGTGTACTATTTGGTTGAGATGTTGATCAATGAGATTACAACCTATATTCACCCACTCAAAAGACCAGCCAAAAGTTGGTTGAATTTCCAATGTGTTATCACTATGCTTTCAACCATCTAAAAGCAAAAACAGATTTCAGTGGATAAACAATGGCAGATTTTTTGTTCAGTTGTCACCCAAATGTCTAACTGTGCTTTCAACCATTTAAAAGCACAGCAAAATTAAAATAGGAATAGAATGTCAGATATCTTGTTTATTTAAACGATAGATGAATGTGTTATCACTGTGCTTCATCTAATAGCAGAACCAAATGACCTGGATTGCAGTTGACATTACATTTAAAAGTACATGGTGCAAGTGATCAATGCCGTTCGAGATTCTGCACAGATTATTACAGCAGTTGTGAAGATCTTCACAGAGCTTGAGAGAATCTGCAGAGAAGAATAGGAGAAACTCCCCAAATACAGCTGTGCCAAGCTTGTAGCGTCATACCCAAGAAGACTCAAGGCTGTAATCGCTGCCAAAGTTGCTAACACAAAGTACTGAGTAAAGGGTGTAAATACTTATGTAAATGTTATATTTCCGTTTTTTTTTATTTGATAAATTAGCTTAAATTTATAAAAACCTGTTTTTGGTTTTTCATTATGGGGTATTGTGTGTAGATTGATGAGGAACATTTTTTTAAACCAATTTTAGAATAAGGCTGTAACGTAACAAAATGTGGAAAAAGTAAAGGGGTCTGAATACTTTCTGAAGGCACTGTAAATAGACCTAAATAATAACATTAATGATATATGAGTGTTAAAGTATGGTCACATTTCATTTTATCTGTTAATTAAACCTACCCTTTGGGATGATTTCGATGGCAACAGTGAATCTATTTAGTGTTTTAAGTGGAGATCGCTCAACAATCATTCTCCCAATAGCACATTGGTAATAGTCAGTGACAAATAGAATAGCAAAGCAATGCTAGGCTTGGTTAAAACCTTGGATGGAAGACCAAAGGGTAGCTGTATAGATACATTCTCCAGTAAGAGGTGCTGCCCAGCCTGTTGTTTTTTTTCCCTGATAGTGGATATTACGTTGAAGATCTGATGTGGTTTTAAAAGGTACAAATTCAACATATTTTATTAAACAAGGTTTGTCTGTTGAAATGTGTTTACCATGAAGACCTGTGGTTGAAATATGACTCTCAAAACAACAGTTTATGTTGATGACTTTTTCAAATCCAATGTATTTTCCTTGTAGATTCCACATCACAATATGTTGATGAATTACGTTGTGCCAAGTGGGGAGTCAGACTCATTGCTTTCCCTAAATGTTACAAATCAAATCAAATCAAGTTTATTTTATATATCTCGAAGTGCTGTACAGAACCCCAGCCTAAAACCCCAAACAGCAAGCAATGCAGGTGTAGAAGCACGGTGGCTAGGAAAAACTCCCTAGAAAGGCCAAAACCTAGGAAGAAACCTAGAGAGGAACCAGGCTATGAGGGGTGGCCAGTCCTCTTCTGGCTACAACCATATAATATAGATCAGAAAAAAATCAGGCACACTTTCATGCTTTGCACTTGTGTGGCAGTTTCCTTTCTCAACTTTCCTCAAGTTTCAACATTTCAGTGTATAGGTAAATTACAAAATTGAGGGTCTGCACAGGAAAATGTTCATACTTAGTACTTAGTACTACCTCAACTCTGGAGTGGACGTTTTGAGGTTTCAATATTTCAGTGTTTAGGTAAATGATAGCTTTGAAGGGCTGTAGCTACAGAACATAAGAGAATCCTCCGATATACTTGTAGCTCAAAGGAACCCTTTGAAAGGTTCCCACTGCCTCAGGGCTGATAAGATCAAATCAGTGGAGATGATCAGGGCGGCATTTTAGAACTGCTAGTCCATCTCGGAATAGACGGTGGTTTAGCTGTGGGGAAGTTTACCAGATAGAAGAGATATCTGATGTGTTCTACTCACAGGGAAGATGTGCACTGAGATAGGGCTGATACAGGATGATACTTCAGATGTCTGTCAATGTGTAGATAACTGTGCGTGTAGCCCGTGGAACTATTGGGGACAGTGTCATCCTCTTTTCATTCATGTTTTGTCTGATCTGAATTTTGGTAAAAAAGATTTTCTGCCCTCAAATTGGGATATCTTAGGAGCTATTGGCCATTTTTTATTAAATTGTGGTTTCAACCTCATTAGGTTGAGACGCTTTTATCCAAAGTGACTTACATTCATGCATGCATAAATTTGACATACGCGCAGTCCTGGGAATTGAGTCTACTATCCTGGCATTGCAAGCACCATGCTCTACCAAAGCGCAACAGAGGACCACTGACTTGTGTGCGGAAATTTGACATATTCTTCTAATAAAACACAAACGCATTTTGTTATGGGGTGCAGGTACTACATATTTAATCGCTTAAATCATTTTGGGGTAGATTGTAGTCTTTGTGTAATGAAAAGCAGAGCCTTTTTACAATCATTACATTGTTTGTACTGTATTGCCTTTTTCCTTTGCTCTATGTTCCTCATTAGTGTGAAGCTATTTTCTCCATCTGATTCTTATGTTTTTTTTTGATTATGTTGATTTGAACAGGGACAATGTACAACAAAAGCATAAGTCACAGTACACTTGATAAATTATGATTTATCTTTATATTTATTTATTACCAGATTTAGCTACCAGCACATTTCCATCTGGAGTCCCCGGACAGGTGAACATATAAACAAGAAGACATTATATGCCAACAGACTACAGTGCCTTCAGAAAGTATTCACACCCCTTGCCTTTTTTCACATTTTGCTGTGTTGCAAAGTGGGATTAAAATGGATTTGTCACGTTCCTGACCTGTTTTCTGTTGTTTTGTATGTGTTTAGTTGGTCAGGGCGTGAGTTGGGGTGGGTAGTCTATGTTATGTGTTTTCTATGTTGGGTTAATGTGTTGCCTGGTATGGTTCTCAATTAGAGGCAGGTGTTTGACGTTTCCTCTGATTGAGAACCATATTAAGGTAGGTTGTTCTCACTGTTTGTTTGTGGGTGATTGTTCCTGTGTCTGTGTATACCACATGGGACTGTTTCGTTTGTTCGTTTGTTTTAGGTAGTCTGTTCCTGTTCGTGCGTTTTTCGTCTATATGTAAGTTCGTTTGTTTCAGGTCTGTTGCCTTCGTTTATTGTTTTGTAGTTTGTTCTAGTGTTCCTTAGTGTTTCGTCTTTCATTTAATAAATCAGTATGTATTCATCACCCGCTGCGCCTTGGTCCGTTCATTCACCACAAGACGAACGTTACAGGATTAATTGTAATTTTTTGTCAACGATCTACACAAAAATACTCTGTGGAGGAAAAATTCTAAAAAAATTTAACGAATGGAAAATAAAACAGAAATATATCCTGATTAGATAAGTATTCAACCCCCTGAGTCAATACATGTTTAAATTACCTTTGGCAGCGACTACAGATGTGTTTATTTCTGGGTAAGTCTCTAACAGCTAAGCACACCTGGATTGTACAATATTTTCCCATTATTCTTCAATCTCTGTCAAGTTGGTTGTTGATCATTGCTAGACAGCCATGTTCAAGTCTTGCAATAGATTTTCAAAATGATTTAAGTCAACACTGTAACTAGGCCACTCAGGAACGTTCAATGTCGTCTTGGTAATCAACTCCAGTGTATATTTGGCCATGTTTTTGTCATGCCCTGATCTGTTTCACCTGTCTTTGTGATTGTCTCCACCTCCCTCCAGGTGTCGCCCATCTTCCCCATTATCTCCTGTGTATTTATACCTGTGTTTTCTGTCTGTCTGTTGTCAGTTCATTTTGTTCGTTCAAGCCTGTGTCGTAGTTGTGTCGTAGCTCCTGCTTTTTCCAGTTTCACTTTTTCTCGTCCTCCTGGTTTTTGACCCTTGCCTGTCCTGACCCTGTACCCACCCACCTGACCACTCTATAATAGAAAAGCAAATTCTCAGGTAGACTAGTGGTTAGAGCATTGAGCCAGTAACCGTAAGGTTGCTAGATCAAATCCCTGAGCTGACAAGGTAAAAGTCTGTCGTTCTGCCCCTGAATAAGGCAGTTAACTCCCTGTTCCTAGGCCATCATTGTAAATAAGAATTTGTTCTTAACTGACTTGCCTAGTTAAATAAAGGCAGGTGGCAGTAAGTCACTGAGGCAATAAAACTGCAGAAGTATAACAAAAAAGATGAACTTGTGCTGACATTGTTTACAGTGTAGGTTGATTGCCATTAAATAAACACATGATTAAATCTTTGAAGCATTTTTCTGACAGGTTACTCAAAGCTTAATTACAATAGGCTGTAAGGAAAATGTGGAGAAATTAAAATGAGATGAAAAATAGAGCTAAATAACCCACACAGAAACCTCTATAACATTTCCATTTTGTTGGCTTTCTGTCATAAAGCAATGGTGTGCTTTTCTAGTTGAAGTAATCTCATTCAAAATGTCCCGAGAACCTTTCAACTGAATAAAAGTTTTGCAAAAACTACAATAAAGGATATCCTCATTATATAGTACAGCAATACACTTTGTTTACTGCTTGTTATTGGTTTCAGAGGACCGGTGCTGCAAACAGCAATGTTTTCTTATGCTTTGTGACCAGGTGGCCTTTGGGTTATTGTTGCTCTTCCCATTCCATCAAATAATGTTTGACACACCCGAAGCGGATCCTTTGTCCGCACCACCCAGGGCATTTGACCTGATTCCAGAGGCCAACCCAAAACAACATCGCTGGAGAAGAGGGAGACGGAGCGGTTTTCTGGTCAGACTTCGGAGGCGCGCACACAATCCACCGCTTCCTAGTATATTACTCGCTAATGTCCAGTCCCTAGAAAACAAGGTTGACGAAATCAGGGCAAGGGTTGCTTTCCAGAGAGACATCAGGGATTGTAACATACTCTGTTTAACGGAAACATGGCTCTCTCGGGATATGCTGTCAGAGTCGGTACAGCCACCTGGAATCGTAGTGCTTTGCGCCGACAGGAATAAACATTGATTGATTAACCTTTCATTGCTACCCATCCCGGATCCGGGAGCATCCTCATCAAAAAAGCTGACTAGCATAGCCTAGCCTAACGCGACAGGGATATCATATAATATAATTTTCATGAAATCACAAGTCCAATACAGCAAATGAAAGATACACATCTTGTGAATCCAGCCATCATTTCCGATTTTTAAAATGTTTTACAGCGAAAACACAATATGTATTTCTATTAGCTAACCACAATAGCAAAAGACACCGCATATTTTCACAATTTTTCTACCGCATAGGTAGCTATCACAAAACCGACCAAATAGAGATATAATTAGTCACTAACCAAGAAACAACTTCATCAGATGACAGTCTTATAACATGTTACACAATACATTTATGTTGTGTTCAAAAAATGTGCATATTTGAGGTATAAATCATAGTTTTACATTGCAGCTACCATCAAAAATATCACCAAAGCAGCCAGAATAATTACAGAGAGCAACGTGAAATACCTAAATACTCATCATAAAACATTTATGAAAAATACATGGTGTACAGCAAATGAAAGATAAACATCTTGTGAATCCAGCCAATATTTCCGATTTTTTAAAGTGTTTTACAGCGAAAACACAATATAGCATTATATTAGCTTACCACAATAGCCAAACACACACATGCATTTATTAGCAGCAAAAGGTAGCGATCGCAAAAACCAGCAAAATATATAAAATTAATCACTAACCTTGACCAACTTCATCAGATGACAGTCTTATAACATCAGGTTATACAATACACTTATGTTTTGTTCGAAAATGTGCATATTTAGAGCTGCAAACCGTGGTTATACATTGTGAATATGTAGCATCGATTCACCAAATTGTCCGGAGCTAGTTTGGACACTCACCTAATCTGACCAAAGAACTCATCATAAACTTTACTAAAAAATACATGTTGGACAGCAAATGAAAGATACACTAGTTCTTAATGTAACCGCCGTGTTAGATTTTTAAAAATAACTTTACCATAACAAACAGCTTACGTTATAGCGAGACAGCGCCCGTAAAAAGGGCGGATAATAGGACTAAACATTTTCCACAGAAATACGAAATAACATCATAAATTGTTCTTACTTTTGCTGAGCTTCCATCAGAATCTTGTACAAGGAGTCCTTTGTCCAGAATAAATCGTTGTTTGGTTTTAGAATGTCCTTCTCTCCTATCGA